>NC_091170.1:5592600-5772600 GCF_040958095.1 Procambarus clarkii | reverse complement strand
CCTCCACAGTAAGTCTCTCCCTCATGTCTCGTTATATGCATCCATGACTATTATGGATCCAATGGTCATATATATCAAGGCTCAGTGCTTGTCTCGCTCATTCTGTATTACGGGCTCACCATAGCCCGTGCTACTTGGAACATTTTGTTCCAAGTAGCGAATCTTAAACAACAACAACAAATCATCCTGTATGTTTCCCATTGTCTCTCATGCTCACTTAAATGCATTATTCATGTATATTTTCTCAGTCGTCACATTCTGTCTCTTATCTCATTTTGACTCTTGTGTTGCAGCACATTAGTCATTATACTGTTCTTAACCTCAGTGAGCCGCAAGTTAATTACACAATTTCTTACATTGGACCACAACTCTCATAATGGTCTGTTACACCAGACAAACAAGTGGATGACAGTCTCGCTTGACCCCCTTACACTTCAGTGTAACATTGTTTCCTTATGGAAGTGTTCCTCGCCTCCCACTGGCGCCTGCGTCACACTGGCGCCTGCGTCACACTGGCGCCTGCGTCATACTGGCGCCTGTGTCACACTGGCGCCTGCCTCCCACTGGCGCCTGCGTCACACTGGCGCCTGTGTCACACTGGCGCCTGCGTCACACTGGCGCCTGCGTCACACTGGCGCCTGTGTTACACTGGCGCCTGCCTCCCACTGGCGCCTGTGTTACACTGGCACCTGTGTCACACTGGCGCCTGCCTCACACTGGCGCCTGCGTCATACTGGCGCCTGCGTCACACTGGTACCTGCGTCACACTGGCGCCTGTGTTACACTGGCGCCTGTGTTACACTGGCACCAGCGTCACACTGGCGTCTGCGTCATACTGGCACCTGTGTTACACTGGCACCAGCGTCACACTGGCGTCTGCGTCATACTGGCTCCTGCGTTACACTGGCGTCTGCGTCATACTGGCACCTGTGTTACACTGGCACCAGCGTCATACTGGCTCCTGCGTTACACTGGCGTCTGCGTCATACTGGCACCTGTGTTACACTGGCACCAGCGTCATACTGGCTCCTGCGTTACACTGGCGTCTGCGTCATACTGGCACCTGTGTTACACTGGCACCAGCGTCACACTGGCACCAGCGTCACACTGGCGTCTGCGTCATACTGGCACCTGTGTTACACTGGCACCAGCGTCACACTGGCACCAGCGTCACACTGGCGTCTGCGTCATACTGGCACCTGTGTTACACTGGCACCAGCGTCACACTGGCGCCTGCGTCATACTGGACAGTATAATATTGTTTCCTTATGGAATTGTTCTTCGACTCCCACTGGCACCTGCGTCACACTGGCGCCTGCGTCACACTGGCGCCTGCGTCACACTGGCGTCTGCGTCACACTGGCGTCTGCGTCATACTGGAGAGTATAACATTGTTTCCTTATGGAATTGTTCTTCGACTCCCACTGGCGCCTGCATCACACTGGCGCCAGCGTCACAAAGGACAGTATAACATTAGACACTATAATACTTCCTTATGGGAATGTTCCTCTCCTGCCACTGGCGCCTCCGTCACACTGGTGGCTGCATCACACTGGCGCCTGCGTCACATTTACGCCTGCGTCAAACTGGCGCCTGCGTCACACTGGCACCTAGGTCACACTGCCGCCTGCGTCACACTAGCGTCTGTATCGCACTGGCGCCTGCGTCACACTGGCGCCTGCGTCACACTAGCGCCTGCATCACACTGGCGCTTGCGTCACACTGGCGCCTGCGTCACACTGGCGCCTGCGTCACACTGGCGCCTGCGTCACACTGGCGCCTGCGTCACACTGGCGCCTGCGTCACACTGGCGCCTGCGTCACACTGGTCTAATCTGACCAGAATTCAGTCTTCCATCACAGTCTGTGTCTCACCATCAGCTGCCTGTGATGCTCTGTGTCTCACCATCAGCTGCCTGTGATGCTCTGTGTCTCACCATCAGCTGCCTGTGATGCTCTGTGTCTCACCATCAGTTGCCTGTGATGATCTGTGTCTCACCATCAGCTGCCTGTGATCCTCTGTGTCTCACCATCAGCTGCCTGTGATGCTCTGTGTCTCACCATCAGCTGCCTGTGATGCTCTGTGTCTCACCATCAGCTGCCTGTGATCCTCTGTGTCTCACCATCAGCTGCCTGTGATGCTCTGTGTCTCACCATCAGCTGCCTGTGATGCTCTGTGTCTCACCATCAGCTGCCTGTGATCCTCTGTGTCTCACCATTAGCTGCCTGTGATGCTCTGTGTCTCACCATCAGCTGCCTGTGATCCTCTGTGTCTCAGAGGATCATCACCATCAGCTGCCTGTGATGCTCTGTGTCTCACCATCAGCTGCCTGTGATGCTCTGTGTCTCACCATCAGCTGCCTGTGATGCTCTGTGTCTCACCATCAGCTGCCTGTGATCCTCTGTGTCTCACCATCAGCTGCCTGTGATCCTCTGTGTCTCACCATCAGCTGCCTGTGATGCTCTGTGTCTCACCATCAGCTGCCTGTGATCCTCTGTGTCTCACCATCAGCTGCCTGTGATCCTCTGTGTCTCACCATCAGTTGCCTGTGATGCTCTGTGTCTCACCATCAGCTGCCTGTGATCCTCTGTGTCTCACCATCAGCTGCCTGTGATGCTCTGTGTCTCACCATCAGCTGCCTGTGATGCTCTGTGTCTCACCATCAGCTGCCTGTGATCCTCTGTGTCTCACCATCAGCTGCCTGTGATCCTCTGTGTCTCACCATCAGCTGCCTGTGATCCTCTGTGTCTCACCATCAGCTGCCTGTGATCCTCTGTGTCTCACCATCAGCTGCCTGTGATGCTCTGTGTCTCACCATCAGCTGCCTGTGATCCTCTGTGTCTCACCATCAGCTGCCTGTGATCCTCTGTGTCTCACCATCAGCTGCCTGTGATCCTCTGTGTCTCACCATCAGCTGCCTGTGATGCTCGCTGTTATCACACCGACTCTCTCATGACGTCATGCTCACTTAGCACATTCCTTCAATATACCAAATTTATTTTCTACACATTAACTTGTATTTTATTGTAATTTATTCACTGTACCATGTATTATACTGTATTTTGTCCAACACCTTAACTTGTACAACATTTTACTTTGTACTTCACAATCATTTGTATTTGGCAGCATTTTGTTCTACATTTCAACATTGTATTACACTATATTTTGTACTACACTGTAACATACATTACACTGCTCTTTGTTCGATACAGTTAATTACATATATTACACAGTATAATGTCATACTTCACCGTAAAATGTATTATACTGAGTTTTGAAAAACACTTCTTTGTTTTTCGTCACACAGTAGCTTGTAGTACACAATATTTTTCTACATTGTTCACTAATTTGTACTTCTCTGCAACGTACATTGCACAGTATTTTATGCTGTACTTTAACTGCTCGTGTACATGTACAAATATTTTATACTTGTTCGTTAATCGGAAGTTAACCTGTACATCTTCATTCTAACAGAATCCGAGACCTTTGGGCTATGGAGAGGGAGTGCAGGAGAGTTTCTTAATAATCTCGAGTAGGTTGATTTACGCTAATTCCTGTCCCCTCCACCTTGGCAGGTGGTGCACAGGTAAGCACCAGGTGTCCAGGTGAATAATTAGGGGACGTGTATTGGCGTTAGGGGGGGGTGCATGGGATTAGCTCCACCTCCTTGAGATAGTGTGATAGCCAATGGTTGGATGGTGAGGAGGGTGTAGTAGGAGGAGGGAGTGTGTAGAGATAGGGTGAGTAGGTGTATGAGATTGAAGTTAAGTGGAAGAAAGTATAATTGAAAAATGATAAACTCTACGTTTAGTATCTACCGTGTTTCATTACTCATCCCGGTCCCCGTGCTCCTGGTAAGCATCAACAGCCCAAGTGATTGAGCACAGGTGGAGTGACGTGTTTGTTGTAAGAGTGGTTTTCAAGGAAGGTGCTCCGATGTAAAAGGAATTTTTGTGTTAAAGCATGCCTCGCGAGGTTGTGAGAGGGAGATTTAAGTATTTTAGAGGTGTAGAGAGAAGTGGGTATCATTGTAATAGTTCATAAAGGTTCAAATGGGTTTAAGTGAGAGGAGATAGGTGACGTGTTTTTAAAAGGAGAGCGAGTAATTGGTAGAGTGAGATATTTGATATTTTGTCAGAGAGAGTTTTGCGTTTGAGTGATGTGAGAGCTCTCTTTAGGAAGAGTGTGACAAACCTTTACAGAAGTGTATCGTAAGAAGATTTAGAACCATGTAGTCAGTCACCCGCCTTCCACTTTAGCTGAAGAGAGAGAAAGAGAGAGAGAGAGAGAGAAAGAGAGAGAGAGAGAGAGAGAGAGAGAGAGAGAGAGAGAGAGAGAGAGAGAGAGAGAGAGAGAGAGAGAGAGAGAGAGAGAGAGAGAGAGAGAGAGAAAGAGAGAGAGAGAGAGACAGAGAGAGAGAGAGAGAGAGAGAGAGACAGAGAGAGACAGAGAGAGAGAGAGAGAGAGAGAGAGAGGCCAAAAACCTCCAGGCCTCCAGGCCAAAAACAAGGCCTGGAGGAGATTTAAACGGCATCCCTCTGCTCATAACAGAAACATTCATAGACAATCTTGTCGAATAATGAAAGAAGTTCAAAAGTGGGCTATATCCAGATGGGAATCCGAAACTCGAAGAAAACTTGCATCTGGAAGGGTTGGATCCAAGGTCTGGTGGTCCCTGGTGAAGGATCGGCAGGGGTACTCATCTGAGGACACAATCCCACCTCTAAACAGAGAAGATGGTACTGTGGCAACCAGCAATCAGGAGAAGGCTGATTTACTGGCAAACCACTTTGCTTCCAAGATGCAGGTCCCTGATCCTGAACGTCAGCCTCCACATCTTGCCCCATGCACTGTGTCTAAGTTGACTGAAGTGGTTATAAATCAGGCTGAAGTTCTCCATCTCCTTAACACGCTAGACACAAGCAAAGCTGTGGGGCCAGATAAGGTCAGTCCAAGACTACTACGCTGCTGCGCTGACCTGTTGGCTCCACCTCTCACGCGCCTCTTCCAACTGTGCCTAGTTCAAGGAATTTGGCCTTCCTTATGGAAGAAGGCAGACGTTGTTCCAGTGCACAAAAAGAAAAGCCGCTCAGTAGTTGGTAACTACAGACCTGTGTCACTGCTTTCCATTACTGGCAAGATCCTAGAATCATTAATTGCTCAGCAAATGACATCATTTTTTGACCGTCATCGGCTAATTTGTGATCGACAGTATGGTTTTAGGAAAGGCCGATCTGCTGCTGATCTTTTGCTAAATCTCTCCTCTAAGTGGCATCAGTCACTGGATGAGTCCAAGATCAGCTGTGTTGTTGCCCTAGATATAGCAGGAGCCTTTGATCGGGTCTGGCACTCTGGACTAGCAGTGAAGCTTCAAGCTTTAGGCATTGCAGGCTCCATCTTAGTGTTATTAAAAGACTACCTTCAAGAACGGACTCTAAGGGTGGTCCTCAATGGAGCAGAATCCGATAGCCACTCAATTGGTGCCAGCGTTCCACAGGGTAGTGTGCTTGGCCCTCTGCTGTGGAATGTTTATTTCAACGATCTTCTTCATCTCATTCCTGAAGCTCAAGCCTATGCTGATGACTGTACTCTAACCTTTACATACAGAAAGGAGGAAATGCTAACTGCTGCAAGAATCATTAATCACAAACTTTCAGCAATTTCTACCTGGGGTAGGAGATGGCAGGTCACATTTGCGGCTGAGAAGACTCAAGCGATGATGATAACTAGACTGCACTTGGCGAATCGGACAGAACTGCAAATGGGTGGCAAATTCCTAGAGTTCACAGAAGAATTTGACATCTTGGGAATGAAGTTCGACTCTTCAATGACAATGAAGAGCCATGTGGTAAACTTAGCTAAAAAGGCAGCCAGGAAACTTACAGCACTACGGCGCATCTCATATCTTCTTGACAGCAAGGGATGCAAAACCTTATATGAAGCTCAAGTTCGCTCCCATCTTGAGTATGCACCCCTTTCCTGGATTGCCTGCCCCCCATCTTTCGTCAGACTATTGGACAAAGTGGAGAGACGGGCTAGAAGGCTTATCTCTAGTCTTGACCAAGTCAGGTGGGAACGGTCTGAACATCAGAGCCTGCAACACCGTCGGGACGTTGTTGGTCTTACTGTTATGTACAAGGCCAACATCCTTAAAGTTCCGCACTTGGCCCAACTCCGTGGAGTACCAGTAGTTCCCACTCGTAACACTAGGCTCTCAACCTTCAACAGTCTCATGCTGGAAGTGCCATTCTCAAGAACATCACTCCATCAGCGTTCATTCCTTCCGAGACTTACTCGCATCTGGAACTTGTTCGCTCAACAGATTGATACACGGGAGATCAGGTCAACTGTTCACATGAAGACTCTGGCACACAGCTGGCTACAAGCTCATCCTGTTCCTTATATGATTGTTACTTAATGTTTTTTAATGAATAAAGGCTATTCCTTCTAAAGCAAATAATACCAGGCTCATGAAATAAATGGGCATCTAGGAGTAGGTTTCAACTTAGCTTACATAAGTTAAATATATGGTAGTTCCCATTGTGTTAGTTTCAAAGTATACTCTTATGTAATAAATGAGTTTCTAGGTGTAGGCTTCAGATGAGCTGAGGTAGGATAACAGCTCTTGCTTGCAGTTTCAATAGGTATGTTATTAGGCATCCCTTATGAATCCTAGTCTTAGTTTAAAAAAAAAAAAAAAAAAAAAAAAAAAGAGAGAGAGAGAGAGAGAGAGAGAGAGAGAGAGAGAGAGAGAGAGAGAGAGAGAGAGAGAGAGAGAGAGAGAGAGAGAGAGAGAGAGAGAGAGAGAGAGAGAGAGAGACAGACAGACAGACAGAGACAGAGAGACAGAGAGACAGAGAGAGAGAGAGAGAGAGAGAGAGAGAGAGAGAGAGAGAGAGAGAGAGAGAGAGAGAGAGAGAGAGAGAGAGAGAGAGAGAGAGAGAGAGAGAGAGAGAGAGAGAAAGAGAGAGAGAGACAGAGAGAGAGAGAGAGAGAGAGACAGAGAGAGAGAGACAGAGAGACAGAGAGACAGAGAGAGAGAGAGAGAGAGAGAGAGAGAGAGAGAGAGAGAGAGAGAGAGAGAGAGAGAGAGAGAGAGAGAGAGAGAGAGAGAGAGAGAGAGAGAGAGAGAGAGAGAGAGAGAGAGAGAGAGAGAGAGAGAGAGAGAGAGAGAGAGAGAGAGAGAGAGAGAGAGAGAGAGAGAGAGAGAGAGAGAGAGAGAGAGAGAGAGAGAGAGAGAGAGAGAGAGAGAGAGAGAGAGAGAGAGAGAGAGAGAGAGAGAGAGAGAGAGAGAGAGAGAGAGAGAGAGAGAGAGAGAGAGAGAGAGAGAGAGAGAGAGAGAGAGAGAGAGACAGAGAGAGAGAGAGAAAATTCAACAAATGCAGCTTAACATAAATGCCAATTCCTTAACCAAATGAGAGACAATCACACAAAATCAAATGCTTCATTCAGAAACGGTTGTCCATCTAAAATTGGGAAAGGTTACATAAAAATTACAGTTCAACATTTACATAATAAAAAGTCAAAATAACAGTATACTAAAAATTGCATATGTAAATAATAGCAAATTATACATATTATTGTTATGTATTGTATAATTTGTATTTACATTAGAAGTTTCATTTGTCAGTGATTAATACAAAAAATCAATACAGTTTTAGTTGAAGTGGACAAATTTTATTAATAGAAAAAATAAAAAAAATGTTTGTCAATAAGCTATCTTTTTGTAATAGGAGCTTCTTAATAATTGCAAATATCAAGATAAGGGGTATCCGTTCTTCCTCTGCTGACTAGTTGTTCAATTATTTCCTATAGACCTGCTACTGGAATATATACATTGGATTATATATTACCATTCTTAAAATATATTTTCTAACAACCAAGTTATTTTTCATATAAAGTTTTTAATTGTTAGTGATAAATGAATGAATGAATAAATAAGCTTATTTTGTTTGCTGGATGGGCGATTACCTTCATACAAACTTACATTATTCAATTGTGAATATTTTCCTTATGTGAAGGTGTGGACTGCACATCAGGTAGAACACTGCTGTGAGTGCAAGAATGGACACCCAAAATAAGTCATGAACATTTCCGTCGTTCACAATATACTCTACAGAGGTCAGCATTTCGTAGGTCCCATGGTTCACACTCAAACAAGGAGAGACATTGACTATTAGATAACTTCACTTTAGGTCAGATATCAACATAACTAAATTCCCTCATATTGACATTTATTCTGATCTGCGAACTCAAATGCTCTAACCTTCCTAACAAACTTGACATGACATAATCCTACCACTCTTTCTTTTATTTTTCGTACCCCTCTTACCTATATGATTCTTCCTTCATCCAAATATTTCACTCATCCTATTCGTACCTTTCATCCAATTTGTACCTTTCGCCTTACTCTTACCTTCTTCTAGGAATTATCTTTTTCTGTTACCTGCTCCTCACGGCACTTGCCTTATTTAATGCCTGTGCCTCCATAGTATAAAAGGAATCCAGTTCCTGTGCCAGGTAAGTCCACTACGGGCTCACCATAGCCCGTGCTACTTGCCCCGCTCCTGTGCCAGGTAAGTCCACTACGGGCTCACCATAGCTCGTGCTATGTGGAACTTTTAGTTTCTAGTAGCTGAATCTAAAACAACAACCTAGCGTCCCTTATGGGCTATTCATGGCCGTGTCGCCACTTGGGTGGCTTAATCATCAACAATCAATCAATATCGCTCTACCCACAGTTACAGCCCCACTCCTGTGCCAGTTAAGTCTCCTACGGGCTCATCATAACCCCATGATACTTGTAATTTTTTGTTCCGAGTAGCTGAATCTAAGACAACAATTTCGCTCCCATCACAATCAACTTGATAATGGTTCAGAATGGACCGAACTGTAGTCGTCTCTCTATCTTCATGTGTGTGGTTTGGTCATCATTTATTCTAACTTTCAGGTATTTTCTAGCATCAGAAAAGTTAACAAGTTGGCACTTTGAATATATATTATGCCCCAGATGGATTTCAGAATAATTTCCTGGAATTATTCTATCCAAAGAGATTTGGGAGTCATGGTTAGCAGCGTTCTGTTAGTTTAATATCATTATTAAATAAATTATGGTACATTTTAGTATGAACAGGAACAACATATGATTGGAAGAAAACAGAAACTCATATTTAGCAAGCTTGTCCCCCTATAATGGTATATTGCTTACGGATTTTCCTCTGAATAAATAATTTATTAACTGGAACTAGAATTAGGGATAATTCCCCTGCTCCCCTGTGAAAGGTGCTCAGCGTTATCACCTCCACACATGAATTAGGCTTTCCCCTCATAATTCCTGCCCCCTCAGTTGTGATATTATTGTAACTGAGAGCCACGCCGTCGCTTAGCACCATTGGAAAATTTAGACAAAATGTTTTTTCAAGGTCATTTATTTCCCTGAAAAGAAATATGCTTGCTCATTCAATGCGAAATGCGTTTTGTAATTTTATGTATTTTACTTCAAAATTTAATTTTTATTTTTCAATAACTGTTAACGATTTGGTTATGAATTGTCTTCCAAAAATTTTAGTAATCAAGTCTAGTATACGATAACAATCCTTTGGTTACTCCTACAGACTGCTCGCTGCCGTATGTCTCTATGAACAATGGTGGGCGGTTAGGCAACAAAATATGTCAGTACATGTCTCTTGCCTTACTCAGGAGTGTGTTTGGAATGCGGGTAAGTTTTAAGGTCACATGGATGTTTGTTTATCTTCATTTGATGTTCAGATATTTACTGTTTTTCCATTGTTGTTTCATGAGTGAAGGAAAAATTATATATAAAGATTTATATTATAAATTTGTCAAGGAAAAACAGTCTAAGTAATTATTTTATTATAAAACAAGCATAACTATAGAGTTCCAAAATTGGGAAAGTGTCTTGATACATTAACATTTTATGCAAAATTAAATTTCAGGATGTAAATTCCATATAGAAAATCTCAAGCAGAGCCATGTGCAAATTGTTATCTATCGGTTGAGAAAATATTAAAAATAGTTATAAGCAAGAACCAGCCCATCCTCCTGTTTTGTTAGTACTTATAGTTGTGATGACGACCATAGCTCATAAACCGACGTACAGCGCAGTTAGAAAGTAGAAATCGGTACTATTGAACCTTGACAAACAGGAAAAGATTATCTATCTATGATGTAAAGACAAACTAAACTAACCTAACCTTCATAGGATCAATACACGATATCTGAGGCCTAATATAGTACATATGTACGCTATACAAGGCCTAGGACTCTCCCCCCCCCCTCCTTTTCCAGCCGGATACTATCCTGAGGCAGCTGGGTGGGTGGCTGCTGGAGTGTGGTGCTCTCTGGGACAGCTTGTCCTCTGTACTTTTGAAGCCTTGTGCTCCTGCCGCTGTCCTCTCCAATTTTGCTGGTAGCATTTTTCCTCTTTCACAAGTTCAATTTTTCCTCCCCAACTCTTTTCCTTCAGATTGTTCCCTTCCTGCAGACGTTTTGCCATTCTTGATTTGTTATTTTTGATGTTTTCTACTGTTTTGACGCTGAGTCTTAGGGGAGGCACACTCTCTCACCCAGAACTGTGGTACCTAACGTGGTCGAGCGTTTATTGTCAAACTTTACCTTCATGTCTATGCCCGATCTCTAAGGACTGACGGTTTTTAAGGTGGCAATTGCGGGGCGTATACCCACGATGCACTCCGGAGGGGGGGGGGGGGTCCGTCTAGTCGGGTGTCCTGTCCTCTAATTGTGGTTTATTCATGGATGAAAATTTTCCTGCATGTTTTTATGCCTTTTTCTAACCTTCCCTTAACTTCTCAGACTCGTGGGGTAGGTGACCAGGCCCCAGAGTTAGTGTTCTGGAAGGCCGGGCTTAGTAGCCTCCGTTACATTGGGCCCTGACCATGCTTCTTCTCTGACTCTCCCGACTGACACTCTCTGCTCCCCTCGCACCTCTGTGGCGGAGTTGAGCCGCAATCCCCGTTGGTGACCTCCTCAACACCTGGCGTTGCTCCGTCTCTTGTTGTCACAACTGCGCATTTTACCCCCCTCTCTTACCAGGGGTGCTCGGCGCTTTCACCTTCACACATGAACGCACATGGTTCCTTCCCAATCTAATACTTTCCAGATTTTGTTTGGTCCTGCAACGCGGACTAAATAGTTTTTTCTTAGTTATGTTGACCCTTTTCTTTCTGATGATTTATTCCTCCATAAACACCATGTTGATTCAGTGGATACGGTGGTCACCTTTATCCCGTACTGGTACCCGTGACTTGTTGTAGCCACACACACACACACACACACACACACACACACACACACACTAGTGACCTCACCAGCTGTGACGCGGGACACAGCGACCTCACATCTTGACCAGCTGCGTGGAGTACTTTCTCGCCTGTTTGTGCTGCAGATTATGCAAGGTATTGAGGAGCGCCTTTTTGGCTAGATTGTTACTGCAATGACTAGAAGGGGTTCAAGGTCAATCACCAGCAGGGATGAGGAAGACAGATTTATAGACAAATTAATAGGGAAATTTGTAGAGAGAAGGAGCGATTGGATGGAGGATCTAATTCAAGGGATTAAAAGTGAGGTATTTCAGCAAATACAGGATGCGGTAGAGAGGCAGAAACAAGAATTTATGCTCTATGTTCAGGAAGAGATTAGGAAGGGAAGAGAGGACTGGGAGAGGGAATGTGCTCGTATCACAAACGAATTAGGAAGGATTAACAGCATGGCTAAGGACAGAGGATTAGTGGGGGATGGGTTAGTGACTGCGGTTGGGATGGAGAATCCCCAGGGGACAGGCTACCAGCATGACAATGAATTACTGAGGAGACAGTCTATTATAATACATGGATTATTCGAATCTGGGGCACCAACAAGACAAGAGAGAATAGAAATGGAAAAATACGAATTGCACGAGATATTGAGATGTATTGGAACAGGAATGGCAGAACACGAGGTGGATATCAGCCGCCGGGTTGGACCTTACAATTGTACCAAGAATAGACCTGTTCTGGTGCAATTCTCCAATGAGGAGGCTGTGGAGTACAAAATGAGGAACAAGCATTTACTCAGAGGAAGTGAAACCCATTACAATGTGTTTATAGAGAGGTTTATGACGAAAGATGAGCAAATAGCCCACAAGAATAGATGGCAACAATGACACCGAACTAGCCTCTCAGGTAGTCTCACCTCCCAGGTCACATCCCAGGCCACCTCCCAGGTCGCATCCTCCCCAACTCAGCCCTCCTATACCTCCCCCCTGCCTCAGCCTCCCAAAACCCCCCTGTTCCCTTCCACATTTGCACCTCCCCAACGATTCCCCTGCCCCTGCTAAATCACACCTGTCAACGACCCCAGTGGGTCAATCCATGCCCTCCCCAAACCCACCTTCCCATCCCCCCTCCCCAACTACCCATTCCTACTCCCCTGCCCCTTCTACCCCATTGACTTCAATTCCATCTACTCCGTCCCAGCTTCCACTGCACCCCTCTTCCACTCACCCCCAAACCCCACCCAACCCTCACCCCTCCTATGCACCTCCAGCCCACGTTTAACCCCCTCACCTTGTGACCCCCTAACACCTTCCCCCATCTCCCTCTTCCCCTCTTCTACCCCAAAACCCCCACCTACCCCCGATTCCCCCCTAACTAATACACCCACTCTTCCACTCCCAGCACCCATGCTCCATTCTCATCTCAGCCCTCCGCCCTCAGTATCCCTCTCCGCCCCAACCTCTCAACCTCTATCTGACTCTCAGTCTCACTCTATTTCTCAACCCCCCTATGCTATTCAGACCCCTAACTTTCAGACCCATTATGCCCTTCCTACCCCCCTAGATGCCCAGACCCCATTCGCCTACCAGGCACTCCCAAGCACCCCCCTAGCACCCCCCCCACTCACCCCCACAGCCCCCACTTGCCCCCCAGACACCCCCCAGTTCCCCCCAGACCCCTGGTGAAAGGGGGAACTCTAACACCCGAGTTTCCAAGAAGAGTCTCAAGGTTTGGTACACCAATGCTGATGGGGTAGCCAATAAAGCAGAAGAGATAAAAGAAAGAGTTAGTGAGGCAGACCCAGACATAGTGGCAATAGTGGAAACTAAAATAAATGGCATGATCTCGGATGCAATCTTTCCAGAGGGGTACCAGGTGATAAGAAAAGAAAGGACACAGAGACAGGGAGGAGTGGCACTGCTAATAAAGCGGAAATGGAAGTTTGATGAGCTGGAAAATCCGGGTACCAATGAAAGCACGAGCTTCATACATGGAACTCTGACAGTGGATGGGAAGAAGATTGTAATCTTGATACTCTACAATCCCTCACCAAACAGTAGAAGGCCCAGGCAGGAGTACGAGGAGCCCCATTACAATCTATTATAGTTCCTGAAGAACCTTTTTCTCATGTTGCCATGGATTGTCTAGGTCCTTTATCGAGAACTAAGTCAGGTAATATGTTTTTGTTCACCTTGATGTGTATGATGACGAGATTTCCTGAGGCATATGCTTTAAGGAACACTAAGGCTCATAATCTTATCAAGTGTCGAGCGATTTTTCTCCTTGTTTGGGATGACTCGTGTTATCCAGACTAGGGGAAACTTTTGTTCCATAGTTTTCAGAAACTCTTGTGAATCACATGGGATTCAACATAACTATTCGAGTCCATATCATCCACAAAGTCAAGGTGGAATTGAGCGTTTTCATCAAACGTTAAAACAGATGTTGAATATCACAGGGGAGACTTAGCCACGTAATTGAGACAAAAATCTACCTTTTGTTATTTTTGAAGCCAGAGAGAGGTTACAAGAGTCACTTGGTTGTTCTCCATTTGATCTCGTATTCAAACACCAGGTAATAGGTCCATTGAAGATGCTTCAAGAGAAGTTGATGGGTGATGTCTCTGTTCATCAGAGTGGTCGTTACGTGAGTGATGTCAAGAACAAGTTATGTCGTGCAAAAGAGTTGGCTATGGAACATCATGGGAAAACTCAGCAAGAGATGAAGCACCGATATGACAAGAAGTTCAAGGCAAAGCTCAGGTCGTTAGCAGTCGGCGATTTGGTGTTGGTGTTAAAACCTCGTCTAGGGAACAAATCCACAAGGGCCGTGACGAGGATTCGAACCTACGTCCGAGATCATCCCAGATGCTGCCTTTATCGACTGAGCTACGACATGGTCAAAAGAGTTGAAACCGAAGTTCTACTGAACTTACTGGATCCTGCAGCCTCTCCGAGACAAACCAGGGTTTTACACAACTCCCCCATGCACTCGAGCTTTGTCAAAAGGCCGTTCTCCCTCTTCGCCCTTACTTCATGTTCCCCTACTTCCCTTGTAGGAAATTCGCCCTTACTTCATGTAGGTTCGAATCCTCGCCACGGCCCTTGTGGATTTGTTCATTTGATGCATCACGCTATTGTGATTTCTGTGTGTAAATCTCGTCTAGGGACTTCCATGTCCCATAGGTTTGAAGGGCCCTACCAAGTGATAGAAAAGTTGGGAGATTTGTCTTATAAAGTGTGTAACCCTACACTTTCAGAACAACAAATGACTGTGCATGTCAACCGTTTGAAGGCCTATTGTGGACCAGGTGTTGTAGCTTGTTTTAGTCAGGAGGAGTTACCACCTGAGGAGGATTGTAATGAGGGGAACGATGTTAACATTCATATTCTTAGTTCCAGTTCCAAAGGGAAGGAGATACTATGTCATTTACAGGAGAAACAGCGAGAGGAGTTCCAGGTCCTGCTGGACACACATGCTAATCTGTTTGGGGAGATTCCCACACAGACTCATCTCATCACACACGACATCCAACTACTGGACAGTACTCCAATTCGACAGCATCCCTACAGAGTGAATCCCGAGATAAGACAACTCATCCAACAGGAAGTAGATTATCTGCTTCGACAAAACTCTATCCGTCCAAGCCTAAGTACTTAGAGTTCTCCTTGTTTGCTGGTACCAAAACCAGGGGGAACTTGGAGGTTATGTGTAGATTATCATAAGTTGAACAAAGTCACCACTGTTGATGTTTTCCCATTACCACTTTTAGAAGAATGTATTCATCAGAATGGACACGCAAATTATGTGACTAAACTTGACATATCTTAGGGCTATTATCAGATTTTTCTAAGTAATTACGCTAGGGAAGTGACAGCTTTTATTACACCTGCTGGTGCGTATGAATTTAACGTAATGCCTTTTGGTTTGAGAAATGAACCTGCCACTTTCCAGAAGCTTATGAATTTTTTACTTAAGGACGTGGCAAATTTCAGGGCCGACCTTGATGATATAGTCTTGCATAGTAAGTGTTAGACAGACCATCTGTCAGCCCTTAAGTAATTATTTACAGTATTGCAGAGTGCAAACTTAACAGTGAATGTCAATAAGTGTAGTTGGGCAAAGGGTATTATCGTCTATCTTGAACATGAAGTGTGACAGGGTAAGATACGTCCTTTGCAAGATAAAATACAAGCAATAGTGGACTACCAAGTGTTAACCAGTAAAAAGGGAGTTCAAAGATTTATTGGTATGTGTGCTTACTACAGGCGGTTCTGTAAGAACTTTTCTACAGTTGCTGCCCCACTGATAAATTTGTTGCGTAAGCAAGTTTAAGTGGAAACAAGACTGCCAAAATTTGTTTCAGAATTTAAAGGGTATACTATCTACATCACGTGTTCTTGCCAGCTCTCTATTCATAGACCTTTTATCCTACATATTGATGCATCTGATTTTGGAATAGGGGCAATTCTTATACAAGTGGGTCTAGATAACATTGAACATTCAGTGTACTATTATTCAAAAAAAATTAATAAGGCACAGAAGAACTATTCAGTAGTGGAAAATGAGGCACTAGGTCTAATTTTATCTATTAAGAAGTTTAAAACTTACCTTCAGATAATAAAGTGCTAGTGTATACAGTTCACAATCCCCTTGTATTCATCAGTATGATGAGAGATAAAGAACAAAAGGATTCTTCGTTGGTCCTTATTTCTACAAGAATTTAATGAAGAGATTAAACATATTCCTGATAGGCAAAATGCTATTTCTCATGCCTTATCCAGGAGTTTGTGTATGATGTACCATGAAATGAGATGTGTGTATTTTAAATTTTCATTTTAGTTGATACATTCTTACTTTCAGAAAAAATGCCCTTGATCATCAATCAATTGCATTTTTTCACCGGATGTGAGGGTGTGTTACATTTCCCTATTAATGGATACTCACATCATTTATTATGAAGTAAAATTCTTTAAAATTATTTCTTATAGGTATATACTTTTGAAATGTGTAGTATATCTTGGCAGCATAGTGGGGCATGATGCGGGCTTGCTATATTTCCACAGGTATTATACCTGTATTATAGTGGTGCTTTTGGACCAAATGATTGTACATGTACATTTGTGGCAGTTGCTAGATGTTACCTGTTAATATTCATAATATTATGACTTTCCTTTGATTAAGCATGTAGCATTGTAACTTACATTATTTACATACTAGCAAACCACAGAACCACAGCAACCTTCCCTGTCCCCCAGTCCTCCCCACCATCCCCCCTCCCTCACCCGTCTCCTCGGCCTCCCAACAATTCCCCACTCCACCATCCCCTCTTCCTTCCCACCTTGCCCCACTCCCCTGTCCCTTTGTCCTCCCCACCATTTTCCATTTCCCCCATCCCCTCGTCCACACCATCCCAAACTCCTCTATCCCCTTGTCCTTACCTTGAGGTGCTTCCGGGGCTTAGCGTCCCCGCAGCCCGGTCGTCGACCAGGTCCTTCCCCACCATTACCCCCTCCCTTGTCCCCTCGTCTTCCCAATCATCTCTCACTCCCTCGTCTGATGCCTTCCCAAATGGTCTGATGTTTTCATCAGAAAATTGGGAACATCAAGTGATCTGATGTTCCCATCACTGAAATATAAGAAAAAACGTTAAAAAATTGATATGAAAATATGACAAAATTAAAAAATAAACTATACTCACGAACTAACAGTATGGTAAACAACACAGCTCAATTCCAATACAATTCACACAAAATAAATATATAAAAATGAAAATAAATCAAAATCTATGAAAATTCTATTTAACAATGCAATCAGAAACATTGAAATAGAATTGTAACATATTTAGTATAGCATGTGTGTTGCACAGTTTTTCAAGTAAAGCATAGATTTACCGGTCACAGGTGTGGCATCTATACCTATACTTACGATATGAACGGTATGGTAAACAACACAGCTCAATTCCAACACAATGTCACACAAAATAATTCAATAAAAATGAAGTAAATTGAAATCTTTGAAAATAAAATTTATCAATACAATCGGCAACATTGAAATGGAATTCATGACATATTTATTATAGCATGTTATTATGTGCAACAGATTGCGGTTTTTTAAAAACGCATGTTTTTACCCATAACAGGTGAGCCACCTATATAGTAGGCATAGAAAAAAACGCGCCTATTCGAATGCAACGTTGTGTCAAAATTTCAAAGCAATCGGTGAAGAACTTTCGGAGATTACAGCGTGTTTTGCTCTTACGTCCAACAGATGGCGCTCTTTTTCAAACAGAGATGACACTCTTTTTTGTTTTTTTCCATGTCACAGGTGAGGCATGTATATGGTATATATATATATATATATATATATATATATATATATATATATATATATATATATATATATATATATATATATATATATATATATATATATATATATATACCATATAATATATATATATATATATATATATATATATATATATATATATATATATATATATATATATATATATATATATAAAGAGGTTTCGAAGATTTCCCTCACATGATAAAAAAAAAATTCTCTGAAAAAGCATGTTTTTTTTCCCGACACAGACGTGATATCAATATAATATGTATATATAAACCCGCTCGGATGCGAATGGATCATTGTGTGAAAATTTCAAAGCAATTGGTGAAGAACTTTCGGAGATTAGCGGTTTTGAACAAACGAACATTTCCATTTTTATTTATATAGATTGCAGTTACATTTTAGTTTTTATTCATATCCACATGAGAACTATTGCTTTTCTCATTTGTTGAATTAAAGTAAAATTACTTGTTTACCATCCCTCTTCTGGATGGAGGCGGAAGCAGGGAATTGTGGGTAGAGAGTCAGGGGAGACCTCAGTTTGGTGAAGTCACTCAGTCAGCAACCCGTTCTCGCACTTTCTTATAGTCAATATTGACTTATTAAATACGTGCATATGTGACATACTAATTTATTATGAATATTTTAGTTTACCTTGAAAAGCTTCATAGAAAACACCAACCTTACCTAACCTTCTTAGTATTTTAAAATAAGCATCTTATTCCTTCGTAATTACAATTATTACTAAACCTATACCTATAATAAGTTAAGTAATAATTGTAATTACGAAACAATCAGAGGCTATCTTAACATACTAAGAAGGTTAGGTAAGGTCGGTGTTTTCTATGAAGCTTTTCAAGGTAAACTAAAATATTCACAATAAATTAGTATGTCACATATGCACGTATTTAATAAGTCAATATTGACTATACGAAAGTGCGAGAACGGGTTGCAGTCGGGGAACATCATGTCTGATAAGTCTGTTAACGTTTAATCTAGTTTCGTTGTAGTTGATTACTTTATCTGGAGACAATGGATATATTATTGTGTTGATTTGCCATCTGATTATATAGTGATAAATTCATGAATATTCTTGAATTCATATTATATTATATATATTTTATGCGCATGTTTCTATATCCTAGTATTGTATTTCTTTTGTTTTGTACTGACTCACGAGGCACTCTGGTAGAGCATACTCAGAGACAGTGACTAACCCTGGACTATGCTTATCACTGTCCCCTAACTCTACGAGCTGTGTGAACGAGCAGTAACATCGGTCGGGTCCGAACTGGATTCACACATTTTCGACTGTTGGCTCCGGTTCTCATTTTCCTCCTTCTTTCCTTACTCGTACGCCCCTTCTTTAATCTTGTCCCTTAGATTTTCGCACTCATCTTCAGCTTCACTATAATGATTCTTTCTCTCTCAGAACTCTAGTTTACCCTGGCCCTCTGCGGTTCTACGGCGGCGGGCTCAGTGGTTGTTCATTATGAGATGCTTCGCTATCTCCCTCCATGCACGTTTCAGTATTAACGAAATGTTTATAACGGTGTCTAGGAGGAGGAGTCAGTCCCTGAGAACTGGCTTGAGGAAGTTGTTCTTCCTATTTATAATCAGGGTTCTCTATGGCAAAGCGTTGGGTAATGGGTTCTCATACCCTAATACTTGCACCCTATTGGTTTAATGGGTTGTGTCTGCAAACTCATTTGAACGTATGGTAAATGTCCGCCAGATATGGTTCTAGGAACGCTATCACCCCATCTTCCCTTTTCAATTTGGGTTTTGAAAGTGTCGCAGCACGACTGATATTCTTGGGAACATAGAGGTCAATATTCGTAATGCCTTTGCTGTGAAGAACTCCATGATTGCTGTACATTTTGACCTGGAGAAAGCGAATGACAAATGCTTGTGATTCGAAATTCTGTCCCAACTCCGTTCTTTTGGCCTTCGTAGTAATCTCCTTCTTCTCTTCCTTCTTTCCCTCTCACATCGTTCCTTTCGAGTGTGGCTTGGTACCGCTCTCTCTGCCTCTTTTTGGCAATACAAAAGTGTATCCCAAGGTAGTGTTCTGAGCAGTACTATTTTTCCTGGTTGCCTTCAATGGTCTTCTTTTCTCCCTTCCCCCTGACATTTTCAGCGCTCTTTATGTTGACGATGTTACCCTCTGCAGTCAAGGAGATGACTCGCCTATCCTCCAACGGCGGCTTCAACTTGCGATTGATGCCGTGTCGTCCTGGTCCACCAATCATGGTTTCAAAATCTCTCCGGCTAAGACTTGTTCTATGACCTTTTCTCGGAAACAGGTCGTTCTTCGAACCCCCTTTGTCGCTTAATGGTAATTGTCTTTTGTTTAAGGATTCTGCTTAACTTCTGGGGTTTAGCAGAATCGTTTGACACTCGTTTGTCCTGGTCACCTCATATCTCTTACCTCCGATTTGAATGCTCTAAGGTCCTTAACTTATGCAGGCGATGGGTCACAATAACGTGGCTAAAGTATGTTGACCAGACCACATACTAGAAGGTGAAGGGACGACGACGTTTCGGTCCGTCCTGGACCATTCTCAAGTCGATTGAGAACTTTGACCATCATGACTAAAGCTTTTACCTCTCCTACAGTTCTGAAACGCCTTTTCCTTAATCACTTTTCTTCACACTCACGCTTGATCTCCGTCTTCTCAGATGGGTCTAAGTCTACCGGCAGTGTAAGCTACTCCGTTGTATTTCCTGCCTGCACCTGTATGTGTCGTCTGCCTTTACATATTCACGGCAGAACTATATGCAATTTTGTATGCTCTTCGTCAACTGCTTTCTCACTGACATTCTTCCTTTGTTGTTGTAGTTGACTCCCAGTGCCCTCATGGCTCTAGAGTCCTTTAATCCTGTCTATCATATGGTCGTCAAACTTCAATATTGGCTTAACTCCAATAGATTTAAAAACGTTGAGTTTAGCGGGGTTCCCAGCCATATTAGTGTTTCCTTAAATGAGCGTGAGGATGCTGCTACAAAGGAGGCTATCTGCGCTTGTTCCATTTCCCACAAAGATGTTACTTATTTCGACTTCTACCCTGTTATTCATTCCTCAATCCGTGCCTATTGGCAAGACCGCTGGTTTTCTGTTGCTGGCAACTTGCTGCGTGCTCCTAAGGGTAGTGTGTCCCCCATGGTCTTTCTCCTACTACTGTAACCGGTGATGTGGAAATGGCTCTGGTGAGGTTTCGTATTAACCATACTGGTTTAACTCACAGGCACTTAATGGAGCGCCGTCCTGTTCCTTATTTTCCAAATTGCACTCTTCCTCTTACTGTCGTACATATCCTTGTTGAATGTCCTGATTTCTAGCACGTACGTGTGTCTTGCTTCCCGACCGTCCCTCGTGGTCTCCTCTCCCTTGATAGAATCCTTGGTGAATCTGATATCTTTGATTTTGTTCACCTTCTGCTCTTTTGTTTTCGTATTGGCATCCTTAGAGATATATAGTGACTTTTGAATATCCTACACATTTGACGATGCTACATAGCCTCCCCGGCTTGGTGCCTTGTTTTAATACTTACTTACTAGTAGGAAACGGGGTTTTCCCTGTTTCCTGAGATTATATTGTTGTAAAATATTTATAATATATTAATGCATCATGATAAAACTAGCATGCACTAAAAAACAAGTGCAAATGAAAATATAAGAGTCCTAAACTTTGGGTAAAGTCCAGCTAAACCGCCTTAATGTTTCCTTGGTGGATGAACTCCAAGTCAGGTTGAAGAAACTTCAGGCACCTGTTGATATTTCACCATATAAATTCGTTGCACTTAACGGATTAAAATGATAAAAGCCATGAGAATTAAATTGCTGCCAAATAGACTGGTTCACAAAAGCTGTCTTGATTTTTGCCAAATTATCTCTAGCCTAACTCTAATAGTTACTGATAAGTAACTATAATGACTCGATTCATTTAAATGCAACAATATCAACAATGATAATTGTTCAATTTGAGTACTGCATATAATTACCAAGATTTAATGAATAATTAATTTATTTATTATCTTTAAGAATATTGTATTCAATGACAATTATGACAAGATTAAGTAATTATCTTGATAACTATTGCTTACCTTTGTTAAGACTTGATAAGAAATAGTTAGGATTGATAATATATAATAAAATCAGATAATAACTTTATGGATTAAGATAAACAATAAACTAATGGCCACTTAAATAAACTGGGCGTTTGTCCGTGTAACTTAAGGCTGCTGTTGGCCTTCCTTATTGTTAATGCTTTCCTACTGAGAGATGAAATCAACTGAATTGTTATCTCCGCATTTCCCTTAAACATTGGTGATCAAATTCCATACCATTTCATCTCCTGCTGGTATTAAGTACCTGGATCTCTCCAATTAAAACATTTTGGCGCTTTCCAGCAGACCTGCGTCGGCACCAATATTATTAAACACACCGCACTCGTGCCCCTCGCGGGAGTCACGAGCAAAAATATTTGTATAAAATCCATAACAGTCTCCGTGGTGTAGTGGTAAGACACTCGCCTTGCGTTCCGCGAGCGCTATGTCATGGGTTCGTATCCTGGCCGGGGAGGATTTACTGGGCGCAATTCCTTAACTGTAGCCTCTGTTTAACGCAACAGTAAAATGTGTACTTGGATGAAAAAACGATTCTTCGCGGCAGGGGATCGTATTCCAGGGACCATAGGATTAAGGACTTGCCCGAAACGCTACGCGTACTAGTGGCTGTACAAGAATGTAACAACTCTTGTATATATCTCAAAAAAAAAAAAAAAAAAAAAAAAATTATTATCCGATCAACTTGGGAATAGTTTACAAATGTTTGCCATGAAATTTACGTTTTCTCTAATAGCCGAACAGCCTATAAAAGAAAACGGCGTGGCAGTGAATCATCGTGGTAAAACAATTGTATTATTGACACGACGAGTGTAATCGACGTAGTTTTTATATATGTTGCCGGTCGAACGCATCCTTATGTGACCTTTAATACTTATGTTCTTATAGAACATTCTATTGCGAGCACATTGGTACAAAAATGAAATACATACATCGACAAATAATGTCAGGACAGTGAATTGAATATACACTTTTCAAAGCGAGTTTCGCCGATATGCCGCCGCGGGTAACACTTCGGCCACTTCCCACACTGTTTTGGGTGGGCTACGACATTGAATCTATATTTATATGCATATGTCCGTGTAGAGAATGTTATTGCGATTCCAATGATACCACAATTAGCGATATAGGACAACTGTAGGCTTCGCAACCATTAAGAGAGTGGAAACATTTTGTTGCTGTTTGGCGCTCTTGGCGAGTGATCTGAATAGTTTTTTATTTGGTGTTGATAGTCCTTATGCTTGGGCGGCATTTTATAGGTATGCTCTTATAGACAATTTCATTGCGAACACAGTGATACCAAATTTAAATACGTGCGCCTTCAATTATTATCAGGACAGTCAAAAGAGTGTACACTTTTTCGGTCTTACCGCGTAGGCGCGCGGAGCGCCGAAAGCATCTAGGGTATTATTTTTTTTTTGAGCGCCGAGAGCGCGAAAGTGATAATTATTAACTTATCCACTCTCGTGAGGACCATGACAAAGCTTGTGAAGTGTTCCCATGCTGGTTGTTGAGAGAGAGTTATAGCCTGGAGAGATTGATAGGGAGATACGAGCACCGCAGGGGACCCCATCTAGTATATCTAGAATTCAAGAACGAATGTCTGTTTCTCTTTATTTTAAGTTGGAGGCCATACGGTTTGGGTTTGACTCAACCAAATTGGTAGAGAGTATGCCAATTTGGCATTGACTAGTCGGGAGTCCAGAATTCAAAGGGAAACAGCGTGCTAGTGTCTCATTTAGACCCCCACCACGATTTTTGACACTGTCAGTTGCACAGTAAAATATTTTCAAAATAAACTTATAAAAAAAAAAATTGCTTCATGTAGTAATATGTTTGGAATATTTTCCACTAACATTATAGCATAATATGTCTTAATAATAGTCTATGAAAGCACATGGGCCAGGCCTAGCTATTTATAGAACAAACCAAGCTCTCTTGAGACAGAACGAATGTCAAATCAGCATAAATCAATAATTTTGTGAATAACATCCCCAGGAGGCCTCCCTCCATAAATGAATCCATATCAGACTATGTAATTACATCTACCAGCTATAAGCATATCATTGTAATATGCCAAAACAATTGCATATACTCAAGAAATAATTGTTCAGCCAAATACATTTGTTAACGTTTATATAAATAGATCATTAAAAGAGGATAGCAGTCTGTATCATGACGCTGTTATACGTGTAAAAATATTGCTCCTCCACCATGAGGATATTCCAGGAAGGGACTCCTGGTTCAACCTTGACGAGGAGCGGACGTCTGGACACCTCCTCCTCCTGGGAGCCGCCTGATCATGTTGTTTTCGTGTTTTGGCTTTGCTACTGCAGGTTGGCATCCCTAAACAACGATCCAGTTGTACGACGCCTGGTGCATATATCGCCTTGAGTCACGGGATTGTTGATATATTTTTTTGACGTGTTCTGGCTGGTTCTCCCGGCGGGGTGACGGTGCTCGGGGGGGCCGGCTTGGCCGAAAGGTGCCGGGAGTTGGTAGGTTTTGGTGGGCTCTTGGTGTTCCATCTGCCGTGGTGGGCGACTGGCTTCTGATCTCCCAGAGGGCACTGGATGACTTTTGCGTTTAAGTTGGGGGCCGAGTTTTTTGTTATGCTACCCAGTGTTCTCTGTGTGGGGCGGGGACCGGTGCTTGTCACCTTGAGGGACTCCTGGGGCTCCCCAGTCATTTGCCTATCTGCGTTTCTTTGCCACATGGCATATTGGTTTCCAGTGATTGACGTCCCTTGTTTCGCGATTTGGCTTGGCATTTCACCTTTCCGGACTTTGCAATTAACCCTTACTAGGTACGCCGGGGCGCATCCGATCCCATGATCGTCGTCGCCCCAAGATCAACAACAACAACATATTTCAGGAAGTTCAAGCTGCTTAATTGCCGCCATTTAACAACTGAGGACCTGATTGGTGATGTAAACTGTACATACAATGTGCCTAATAAGCAAGACACTCTGTTCAGTGTAAAATAAGGGTGTGTGTAATGCCATTAACCACTGAGAGGATTGTGTGGATATACCGACTCCACACACACCCTGACGCACTTGTGTATACAAAACTCTGCCGCTACACAAGGAGCTGGTCGGTGGTGTTAACTGTATTTAAATGTATTAAAATTAAGACACTCCATTTTAATGAAAAAGTGTGTGTCTACCCATAAACTGTGAGTGGATTGTGATAGACACCGGACTTTCTCAACCAGAAGCCGTCAGTGTCTAGGAAACACCATTCCAACCTCGGTAGTGAACAACACCACAAGCTCTGGCCCTACAAGCGAACTGAAATCTCAGTACCATAAGATAAGAGCTACGTACCTGCATCTTACCAAAATACAGGAAGGTTGGTGGTGTTGTAACAATAGTAGTTGGATCCAATTCTTTGTGCCATTAACCCCATTGCAGGTGCCGTTATCACCATGAACTTACGAGCTCACCTCAGTAAGTAGATTACTTGAGATGACATTATAACCATATTAACTAAGTTAATTAGTGTTTGACAAATATTTGATACACTGCAATTACTTAAAGACAAATTAAAGTATATATTTGCAATAGATAAATTCATATCATAACATAATCCTATCATTGTTTATAATAATTCATATGTGGCAAGATACCAGAACAAAATGATAGGCTAAAATAATTTATAACCATATCAGTGATAGCTTAATTATACATATTACTTTTTACCAAGTGGTATGTGTTGATTTTCTCATTCAACAGGTAAATGAGAGCAGCCCCATTTCTATTGGATTCTCTGAAAAGTGAGCCAATTAGGTAACAAAAAATAAATACAGTCTTCTACCTCAAGAAGAAAGCAACAGTTTCCCAATGGCTAGTTAGTTCTTTATTTACAGAGTCAGAAGTTTAAAGAAAACCCACGATATGCTCCATTATTCACAGATCTCTGGAAAATTTACAGAAAATTTCCAGCTGTCAATAATATTTCCATACTCGGAAATGAGTGGGTGGTTTGATAAATAAATATATAGGCTGATGGATATTTGGATGGATAGAGGGATAGATAGACAAATGAGTAGGTAGAGGGGCAGATGGATGATTAGAAAAATGAGTATGTGAATGGATAGGTCGATGGATTGATAGATGTTACATGGACTGCCTAAATGCCTCCTCACCCAAACAGTTATACTCCTCATATAAATACCCGAGAACGTACCTAGTTTCCTTTTGTGACATTTAGAGGAGGGAGATTTGAATGATTTAAGTTTTAAAGCTTGTTGGGGAGGAGGTGTGCAAAAAATATGTCAGCTTGAATCAGGATGGAGACAACAATCCCGTCAAATACCTCAGGAGCGGTGATGTGGTGTCTCCTGGGTTTGGGAAATCTGGTGGGTCGGATGCGGCGGGGTGTCCAGTTTGTCCACTCAGAGAGCGCCCTTGGCGTGACGTAGCATGACGTCGGAACCAGAGCCGGAGAGCGGGAACGCTGCCCGCTGTCAGTAGCCACCTAGGAAAAAACGTGACAGCTCACGTAGTACGTCGGTTCCTGTTATGACCACACATTCACCAGTGTGATTATATTATGGCTGGTGCATGACGTGGTCAAACAGAATAGTACAATATTAGTAAATTTTCCTAATATTATCATTACTCTTGTATCTCTCTTTTTGAAATACACTAGTTCATAGCAGAAGCTTAAGTTTGTGTTTCGTACAACTACCATTACATGTCTACGTATTGGAATGCTATATAATATTATCGTGTATGTATTATTATGTAGATTTATATTTATATACTTGAGGTATGACTAGGTATATACTGTGATCTACGTCCTAAGCAACGTAGGTAAAACGATCGACTGGTAACTGCTGGCAATCCTCCCATAGCCCCCCTTCCTTTGGTGAACAGTCTCCAGCTAGTATTACGAGGTATACTAGAAATGACTTCCTTGTGTGTTTTAACATTTATCGTGATATAATCTTGTATACCTTGAGTTTTGCCTTGTAGTCTCCTGTGGAGAATATTGTATAGTGTATATACTTAGGTATTGTATGAATTAGACTTAATATTTGGGTTTTGAGCTTCTGATATGTGAAGGAGGAAAGTTGGGTGTGATTTGCCATGTTGGTAACAGAGTCATTCTCGGCCGGCTCGGCCCTTGACAAATCACGACCCTCCTGATATCCCAGATAGGAGGATGAAAGACATCCAGCTCTTGAGTTGTGTTGTATAGTATATTGTTGTTTATTGCTTACTAATGTATATATAAGAGTAATGCTGTTTGTGTAGTAGATCAGGCTACCGAGTTATATAAGTTATGTCAAGTGGTGCTTGTGTGGGGTATCTGGGGACAGAAGAAGCTTGGAATTGTGTTGTAGTATGTTACTGATTCCTCACCCACTATTTATTAATGTATGATACCACCAACCTGTTGCTTGGGTTAGAGTACCACTGTGCAGTGTTGGAGCCTGGCGTCAACTAGTCCCAAGTGTGTGCAGTTAATGCCTGTGACTTATTTCGATAGCTGTGTTTAAGTCCCTTGATGTGATTACGAGAGCTGTGTTAAAGCTCCTTGTTGTGATTTGAGGATCAGTTGTATAATAGTTGTATATCAGTTGTATATAAAGAACTTTAGTTTCTCACGTTCAGTACGTTCAAGACACGTATTGAAACTGGCCAAGCTTTGGTTGGCTAGCAATGCTGTGGATCATGAAGTCATGAGAGTCCCTCATAGGTGAGATTTAAACTATCAGAAGGGCCAATACGCTAAGCTGTACTGGAGAGGCAATGTACAGCAGCTTCTGGTCAACTTTGAGACGAAGACTTAGCTAGGTATGTGATAGGAGGTCGCAAGAAATTCTGGGACGTCGATACTCCTGTCTCAGGAGGCGGTGCTGGGAGATTGAGAGTCAATCCGTAGGCCCTACCAAGTTGTGGGATATCTGGGCTTGACTCAATTTATTTAATTATTAAATTTATGAAATCAATTACGAAGGACCACCCACTTTTAAGAAAAGAGGGAAACTAATAAAAAGTGATCATTAGAAACACAAGGAAGAACCAGTGTCTATGGATAAATATTAGAAAGCATAATCACTTAAATAATTAATGGGCTGTATGGTTAATTAACTAAAGTCAAAGCCTCAAACACCTACATTGGGGGGGGGGTATTGCTAGAACTTCATATACGTCTAGGAACTAGTGTGGTTCGTGCACCAGTTCATTGTTTGATAAATAATATTGTGACCAAAATATTAAAGAATCAATAGGCAATTACCAATAGAAATTATAAAGATTATTAGCATTAGAAAGCAATCATATAAATAAACACATTTTATCTCCAGTGTACATGACGAGTATTCAATTTGATGGTATCATGAACAAATAGTAAAAATTGGAGTAATTAAATGTGTACAAAAAGTCTTAGCTTTGAGACGATTTCTATGACATCATTCACGCCTCGTCCTCGTGATCTCAGGATCTCCACGTAGAAGCCCTTAGAGGTGAATAACACGAATGTAGGTAACAGCTCATTGACTCCTCACATACGAGCTGTAATTTAAGGGATATTACGTAGCATTGAATTAGGCTACTTAAATCTCAATATTCATGAAATATAAATTAAAGATTAGTGCGGTACTAACGTTGGATTTTTTGTAGTCGTTCAATATAACGACAGGCTGCCCACGACATATACAATCTTTAATGATGCATCAAAAAGGAACTATATACTTATCGAAAGGTGCAAATTATGCTGAAGCCTGCCGGTATCGCGTCTCAGTCTCAAACTTCCACAATGTCGTACACGTGGTTGATAGCTTGGCCTGAATATCGACGCGTTATTAGTTGACCGAGCACTGCAGATCACGTAGAAGAATAATTATTGTTCTGGGTTCAGTACCAGTGTAATTCTTGCTGATAATCCCAACGTCACGTGTCTCAGACTCTGACGCCACGACCTTTGTTGCTCAATTCCGCAACACGAGTCCCCCACTCACACACACAATGGCGTCTCTCCCCCTCTCCAACCCGCGTCCCCGCATTCACCACAGAAATGATTTATCACGAATAATATTATTTCGCGCAATTATGGCTGAAAGACTTTAATAAAGACTGGGTTGTAATTCTAGGGATTTAAATATTATTACTTTCTCGTCTTATGGTGGTAAACAAGAAATGGAGAAGATTTTAGTTTTCTCCATGGCATTCACGCGTGACGGTAAAATTATTACTTGATAACAATTGTAACTAAAAACTCTCGATTTAGAATTATCTGGGAGTTATGTTATCCATAAATAATTATCACACGGAATACTGATGATTTTAGAGAATCACATTCAATTCTCTAACACACTGGCTATAAATGTGTTTAACTAGATATAATCTGACGCAATACTGGTGCTTGGTTTCGTAAGAATTCCAGTATGCATATGCAGATATATTGGTTAGTTGATGTGAACATTACAGTTAGTAAGTTTTAGTGACTATTGTAGTTAGTACATAATGGTACTGATTTATTATAATACAATAGTATTGTATTAGTGTTGGAAATTTCCAACACAAGTTGGAACTGTGAGGAGCGTGTAGGTCATGGCCCTAATGTCTCAGCAGCCCTGGGGAAAGCAGCTACTAAACACTTCTACAGAGAAGAGGGGGACCAATATTCAGTGTGGGAGGCGGGTGAAGGTCTGGGGGACTGTCGCCTGATCATAGTGAGATCATCTGAGATCAGTCGTCGGAAGTTCGTCGGCCAACTGCAAGAAGAAATCTTCTGTAGTTTTGCTAAAGGAAGGGAAGAGGAACTCTGCAGGAAACACATGGAAGAGGCCAGAGCGAGCATCTACAAATTGCAACAGGCTGCTAGTTCAGCCTCTGTTCTTCAATATTAAGGCAGATTAAATTTTCCTTCTCGCATAGGAAGTGAAAACTATTTAATTTAATGTTCACAGAGTGATTTATTGTGTCAAGAGAAAGTCAATATTAAAGAGTGTCAGAATAGGTATAAATTTGTATGGCACCAAATTATATTGATCGTGTGGGATTTGTGAAAAGATGAGGACAATTATTACATAAGTGAATTCATAGTGATACTTCTTTGCTGGAAAACGTTTAGTAAATCAAAGCCTAATAAGTTTTACTAATATCAATATTGAAAAGTGTTGCCTTTTTTAATGAATTTCACCGCGGGAGTGTTGCTACATATGACAGTTAAGATATTTTCAGCCTTAAGCAGAGGTACTTTTATTTCCTGCAAATTCTTTTTCTTTTACAGTTTTTTCGCTTCACTCCTTTCATCACCCTCTATATTGTTTGCTAGGTTATGATTTGGGACACTGAGCACAATTACGAATGTGCCAGGATTGGACAGAATTACCACTGTATTATAAGAAATTATCTGGCCTGAATGAAACATCTGCCAGATTGGCGAAATATGAAATTTAATTTTATGGCAGGCAAGACGGCATCGAGGATCTCTGGTCTGTGTCCGCAGATTGGAGACACAGGAGCAGCCGGCTTTATCTCACTTGCAGTGGTGTTGCAAAGCTGAATTGTGGGACACTTTCCCTGTGAGTAACTAAGGGGCTCCCCTTAAGTGGATACTGGTACTGGTGAGAGGAGGAATGAGACCCGGGGTACTGCCACCAATATGGCGACCGTGCCAGGATTCTGAGGTTTTAGCCTTATTTAAGTCATGTTCAGCTCAAACTCAGGCTAAATAGAGAGGTGAAGATAGAGATTAATAATGTACAAGAGTTTATTGAGATCGAAAGCGAAAATTTATTGGTAAACTGCACTAAGGACTAGTTTTGACAAGTGGCTGACCCCTTTGGCATTAGGCTTACGTTGGCTAGAGTGGCTAAGAAGCGGTTAGAGATTGTTCCTCAGCTGAAGGCGAGGGAAGAAGCCAAAATGCCGAAACAATCTAAGGAAACTGTCAGTGCTGGGAAACAAGAAATGATAACGGGAGCAGTATAAGCTGTTATGAACTCCAGGTTCCTGGTGCACCGAATCTACCAGCTGAGAGTTATTCTGCACACCTGACCAGAAATAAAGATGTCAGAGTTGGGAAATATATTAAGTAAATATAAGTCAGTGAGTGACTTAAAAGCATACAAGAAAAGAATCTTATGATAGAGGGAACAAGATGTCGACATTTTGTGACGAGGCGTGAAGCTGGCAGACATTGTAATGTGCCACGTGAGTTGCTACAGTCGACAGGAATGGACGTACGTCACTGTGTTCTTGAAAGATAGAAGAATACGGTTCTGGATAAAGTGTTTGAGTGAAGGCTGCAGTTATAACTGGTGAGGAAGCTGCCAAGGACACGACGCACGTTATTTCTCAGTAATTATTAAAATATTAGAGACGACCTGAAGCCGAATGGATGGTTGTGCTTGTGTGGGACTCTATGTGTTATATCCTCAAGTGGAGGTGAGTAAGCAGATATTTCTCCTTGGAGCCTGGCAGGCGACTTTGTGTGCTCAAGTCAGGAGGAAAGCTGTGAGAGGCAGTCCTGAAGTGATTTTGTTAAATGTTCAAGAGTGATGCCATCTTGGAGTGCCAGAGGACGAGCGACTTCATATCCTGAATTCTGTGAACTCATTTAATTAGTTGGTTGAACATTTGCCAGTGCTTGATCCTATTCCCAGCGATCATAGTGGATGTATGTGAATATAGTATAGATATTTTATTGAGACAGTAAGATGATATTCGGAGTTAGAGATAAGTGGACATGCTGGAGAGAGGAGCAGCACATCCTCACTCGCTGTAGGTCAGTGAGGACTGAAGGTCGGGGGGGGGGGGGGCAGGATGTGAGTGAGCGACTGAACGGGGGCATAGCCCCGAGCGGCCAGCACGGCTTGATTCCGGTGTGGACTCACCCGTGGACGGGGTTAGGACCCACCACGGTATAGCCGGAGTGTGAAAAGGATGTCTGACGGAGAAGTTTATTTACTTATTATAAATACATTTCTTTATATTTTATTACGTGGACATGTTATTATGGATTTATAATAGAATTACAGAGTTGTATGGAAGAAATTAGTGGAGGAACTTCGTGCCTGAAGAAGATTATATGCTGATCTCCAAGTACATGCTGAACTGCAAGTGTGGAGCAGAACTTCAAGTTGAGGATATGGAACTCCATTCATATAGTAGAACTTCGAGTGTAGGGGAAATAAATGTTTCTTTTTTTTAAGCCATTTGGAGGAGCATCACTGACATTCGAGTGGGACTTCATGTGCAGCAGATTGGAAGAACTACAGGAGTGCCTATCTGATTTTGAGGATGCAGATAGATGTTCTTAGTAGAGTGCCTTGAGGAACAGAACAGAGAGTCATATGGACACAGTGATGTATGAGCGAGTCATGGTGAAGCTTCCTGGATAGTGGGAGAGAGAGAGACACGGTTGCAAATTGGGTGACAGTGGTCAAGAACTCATAAGTGGGGGATTTAGGAGATCATCTCATAACAAGGAGAGTGTGGGGGAGTCACGGAGGCTCGAGTGGGTATGTACTCATGACAACTAGGCCGGTGTGGAACTGCACTCTTAAATGAAGGTGACTCTGAACCCCTCTCCTAGAACAAGACGATTACAGGATGATCTCCCAACTAATTGCAAGCACTCCAGTTTCCATTTCTGTTCGACCGACGGCAGCAGGAGTGTGGTTGCTGTGGTCGGTCGTACTTTTATTAGTGAGTGGTTGAGGTCTTTGATCGTTGGTAAGCAAGTATCAGTTTGATTCAATACCAGTTTCATTAAATCCAAACCCCCTGAAAAGCTCAAGTGGAAGTGGCAATAGTGTGAGGTTACAGATGTTGAGACTGTAGCGGGAGCAACGACAAGCCAACAGTTGCAGTGAGAAAAACAAGAATGCAAGCCACAGTGTGAAGAACATCAAGTGCTGCTGCAACGAGAAGAGGAAACGAGGAGATAGGAGATGGAGGCGAGTCGAGCATGCTCATCCTCCTATTCGTTGACCCAACCACTTGGACTGGACGGTAGAGCGGCGGTCTCGCTTTATGCAGGTCAGCGTTCAATCCCTTACCGTTCAAGTGATTGGGCACCATTCACTCCCCCCCCCCATCCCATCCCAAATTCTTATCCTGACCCCTTCCCAGTGCAACATAGTCGTAATGGCTTGGCGCTTTCTCCTGATAACTCCCACCCTCCCTCTTGTCCACTGTGACGAGCATCATGTCAGGGAGCGGAACCTTCCTGCTTCAGGAGGAATGGACGTACGTCACTTTCCCCAGGAGGTGGAAAGTTTTTCAACCACCTTTGAGAGGGGTCGCGACCTTGAAGAGATGGCTGGAGGAGGATTTGGCAAAGTTGGTTCCAAGTAGTTTGATTGGTGAAGCCTACAATATGTTAGACATTGAGGAGTGCCTCGATTACAACAAAGTGAAGAGTAGCGTTCTTCGGTCCATCCAGCTGACACCAGAGGCTTATCGGAAAAGGTTTCGAGAGCACATAAGGGCGCCGGAGAGGACCTTTGCAGAGACAGCTAGGAAGTTCGATTGTAGCTTCCTAAAGTGGGTGAAGGCCGAGGAGGTGGGACCTTCGAGGACCTGAAGCAGCTGATAGTGATGGAAAAGATCATGTTGCTGCTACACTCAGATGCCAGGCTGTGTATTATAGAAGCAAACATAAAGAACTAATGGATACGACTGACAGGGCGGACATGTTGGAGGCGGCGTTTTGCTCTCGGAGGGAGAGCCAACCCAGGCTCCCGCCCAACAGGAGGAAGATCGCCCGTGGATGAGCGATGGGAAAGGTAAGGGTGGGGTACTCGCCTAATTGTACTCGCCTAATTGTGCTTACGGGGGTTGAGCTTTGTCTCTTTGGTCCCGCCTCTCAAGTGTCAATCAACTGGTGTACAGATTCCTGAGCCTACTGGGCTCTATCATATCTACATTTGAAACTGTGTATGGAGTCAGCCTCCACCACATCACTGCCTAGTGCATTCCATTTATTAATATTAACTACTCTGACACTGAAAAAACTCTTTCTAACGTCTTTGTGGCTCATCTGGGTACAAAGTTTCCACCTGTGTCGCCTTGTTCGTGTCCCACCCGTGCTGAAGAGTTTGTCTTTGTCCACCCTGTCAATTCCCCTGAGAATTTTGTAGGTGGTTATCATGTCTCCCCTTACTCTTCTGTTTTCCATGGACGTGAGGTTCAGCTCCTATAGCCTTTCCTCGTAGCTCATACCTCTCAGTTCCGGGACGAGCCTGGTGGCATACTGCTGAATCTTCTCTAACTTTGTCTTGTGTATAACTAGGCATGGACTCCAGGCTGGAGCTACATATTCCAGGATTGGTCTGACATAAGTGGTATACAGGGTCTTGAACGATTCATTACACAAGTGTCTAAAGGCAGTTCTTATGTTCGCCAGTCTTGCATATGCCGCTGATGATATCCTTTTGATGTGGGCCTCTGGGGACAGGTTCAGTGTGATATCAACCCCCAGATCTTTCTCTCTATTTGACTCTTGCAGGATTTCACCTCCTAGATGGTACCTTGTGTTCCGCCTCCTGCTCCCTTCGCCTAATTTCATTATCTTACACTTTCCTGAGTTGAACTTTAACAGCCATTTTCTAGACCATTCCTTCAGTTTGTCCAGGTCATCCTATAGTCTCTGTCTATCTTCATCTGTCTTGATTCTTCTCATAATTGTTGCATCATCAGCAAACATTGAGAGGAACGAGTCTATACCCTTCGGAAGATCGTTTACATATATTAGAAACAGGATGGGTCCAAGTACTGAGCCCTGTGGGACTTCGCTGGTAACAACTCGCCACTCAGATGTCTCCCCCTCACCGTTACTCGCTGTTTCCTGTTGCTTGAGTACCCCTTATCCACTGGAGAACCTTCCCTTTTACTCCTGCCTGTTGCTCCAACTTTTGTAACAGCCTTTTGTGAGGTACTGTATCAAAGGCTTTCTGGCAGTCCAGAAAAATGCAGTCGGCCCACTTTTCTCTTTCCTGCCTAATTTTTGTTGCCTTGACATAGAATTCTATTAAACCTTTGAGGCACGATTTACCATCTTTGAACCCATGCTCTTGGTGTGTTACGAAGTTTTTTCCCTCCAGATGCTCTATGAGCCTTTTCCTCACGATCTTCTCCATCATCTTGCATGGTATACATGTTAGGGAAACTGGCCTGTAGTTTAGGGCCTCTTGCCTGTCACCTTTCTTGTATATTGGGACTATGTTAGCTGTCTTCCAACTTTCTGGTAGGTCTCCTGTTTCCAGTGACCTGTTATACACCATAGAGAGTGGCACACTTAATGCTTCTGCACCTTCCTGTAGCATCCATGGTGAGATTTTGTCAGGCCAAACAGCCTTTGTCACATCCAGCTCCAGCAGACATCTTTTGACCTCATCACTGGTGAGGTCAAATTCCTCCAAGGTTGCTTGGTTTGCCTCTTCCTCATTTAGTGCTGGGGCTTCTCCTTGTTCTATTGTGAAGACCTCCTGGAATCTCTTGTTGAGTTCTTCACACACCTCCTTGTCAGTCTCTGTGTATCTGTTCTCCCCTTTTTTCAATTTCATCAATTGTTCCTTCGCTGCTGTTTTCCTCCTGATGTGGCTGTGGAGCAGCTATAGTTGTGTCTTGGCTTTACTCGCTATGTCATTTTCATACTTTCTGCTTCCCTCCTCACTCGGAGGTATTCATTTCTGGCCCTCTGGTATCTCTACCTGCTCTCCGGTGTTCTGTTATTTCTGTAGTTTCTCCATGTTCTTTTACTCAGTTGCTTCGCTACCTTGCATTCCTGGTTGAACCATGGGTTTTTCTGTTGTTTTTTGTTTTTCTCCTTTTGGACGGGGATAAACCTGTCTGCAGCTTCCTGACACTTCTGGGTGACAAAATCCATCATGACCTGCACATTCTTATCTCTAAGTTCTGTTTCCCATGGTATTCCCCTGAGGAAGTTCCTCATCTCGTCATATTTTCCTCTTCGGTAATTTAGTCTTTTCCCCTCCAATCCCATCCTTGGATAGGTTGTCCCAACCTCCACCAAATACTCAAAAATCAGTACTCTGTGGTCACTCATTCCTATGGGGGCTTCAACTTTGACTTCCCTTATTTCTGACTCATTCAGGGTGACTATCAGGATGTGGCTAGTTGGTTCATCATTGCCTCTCTCTCTTGTGGGTTCCCCTGACATGCTGGCTCAGGAAGTCCCTTGTTGCAACTTCCAAGAGTTTAGCTCTCCATGTATCTGCACCACCATGTGGGACCCCATTCTCCCAGCCTATCTTTCCATGGTTGAGATCGCCCATGATTAAGAGTCTTGAGCCATTCCTGCAGGCAACTGAGGCTGCTCTCTCCATTATATTAATGGTTGCCATGTTGTTCCTATCAAACTCCTGTCTAGGTCTTTTGTCATTTAGGGGAGGGTTGTAAATGACTGCCACTATTATCTTAGGTCCACCCATTGTTATAGTTCCTGTTATGTAATCTCTGAAGCCGTCATAGCCCGGAATTTCCATCTCATCAAAACTCCAGTCCTTCCTTATCAGCAGGGTCACTCCTCCACCTCCTCTCCCTTCCCTCTCTTTCCTTACTATATAGTAGTCCTTTGGAAACACAGCATCTGTTATGTAAAATTCTCAGGGGTATGGACCTGGTGAGTCATACAACCCAAATAGTATGACTGACGCCCACGTGAGTGTTCGAAAGTCTGCGAGGAAGCCAAAGAGTAGTAGCACAGGTGCGAGAATTGGTGCAGGAAGCTCGGCCAGTGAATTCAGTGCTGAGAATTTTACGAAGATCCAGAGTGAGACGTCACAGAGAGGAATGGTCCAGGTGACTATGGAAAGTCCTCCGAGAGTGGGACCATGTTTCAACTGTGGGTGAAGGGACACTATGCCCGAGAGTGTGACCAGCCCAGCAACGACAGGTGAATTAAGTTCATACCATTAGGAAGATAAGTTACATAATACAAATAGGACAGGAGTACGGCGTAAAAAAGGGAAGAACAGGGCATAAATAGGGGGACGTAAATGGGCACGAATAAAGCGGAAGAAAAAAGGAAGGAAGCACATACAATACAACAATCCTGGCATTCACCACTGACCAGACACGACTGCAAATACTGGAAGCTATATTCATAAAAAAAAAAAGTCCTACCCTAAATATACAGAGTAACGACTTCGAGTTCTTGCCTACGCTCAGATCCAGACCTCACCTCTCAGCACCGGATAATGGTAACTCTACCGCCCACTGCCTTATCCAATGTTTGACTGACATCCATCCTCCATTATCCTCCTGTTTCTTTACCTGTGTATGATTACTTCTCTTTTTCCCCTTCCCCCAATGTTACATTTCTGGTTGACGAGAAACTGTGCAGAAATATGCGTTTGAAATTTTAGCAACAAACATGTCCTAATTATTGCATTTCTACCGGCAGGTTGCGATTCTGGAAAATATGAATAAGAATTTAAGAGAAATTTTCCCAAAACTGAGTCTGCCAGTTGAAGACCCGAAGTGCTTTCATGGAACCACCTCAAAGGATAATTTCTCCACCCTCTACAAGAAGCTTTCTGTACAGAACTCTGCCAACGGTAGAGCTCTAGTTGACTCAAAGCTGCCTCCCTATCCACTGAGTGAATCTGTTTATATTGACGATAACCCGTGTCCTTGGTACATATTACTTCCGCTAAGGGATCAGCTTCGTCGGGAGTTGGTTTTTCATGATACAATTCTTAACAAAGCTAAACAGCAACTTAATCATGCTGTTAAAAGTCTACTCAACAATGCTACGAAAAATATTACCATAATCACCGTCCACGTTCGAAGGACAGACTATTTAAATTATATAAAAGTCAACTATAAATTAACACCACTGAAAAAGAATTATTTTCAACGTGCATTTAAATTCTTCAGGCATAGGTAAGTAGATTTTTCATTTCATATCATATCACTGTAGCTGAACACTAAATGTCCATAACAATTTAAACTGGCTTATTTTGAAGCTATTTGAATAATTCTAACATAAGGAATAGTTACTGGTGTCTTATACGATTTTTGCAAATAATAAACACATACCACATGTGTTTAATATCCAGATAACATTATCAAGGATATCTTAGGTGCAACATATATAATATATGTTGATATATGTGGGGAAGAATAACTTACTAGGTAAACGGTATAATTAAGGGATTGTATCTTGTAACTCAATGCCATAAGGGTGTAGTAACTTACTGTCAAGTTAAGATAAGTAAGTGGTAATAACTTACTAATTACATGATTAATGTAAGGGGTCGTAACTTACCACTTAAATTATATAAGAAAGGGGTAGTAACTTACTACCACTTTCTTATATCATCTTAGTGGTAAGTTACTACTCCTTTCTTATATCAAGTAATGGTAAGTTGACCAGACCACACACTAGAAGTTGAAGGGACGACGACGTTTCGGTCCGTCCTGGACCATTCTCAATTCGATTGTGATGAGGACGTCTTGTCCTCATCACAATCGACTTGAGAATGGTCCAGGACGGACCGAAACGTCGTCGTCCCTTCAACTTCTAGTGTGTGGTCTGGTCAACATACTTCAGCCACGTTATTGTGACTCATCGCCTGCAAGTAATGGTAACTTACTACACCTTTCTTATATCATTTAAGTGCTAAGTGCTACCACCTTTCTTATATCATCTAAGTGGTAACTTACTACACCTTTCCTATATCACATAAGTGGAAAGTTACTACCACTCTCTTTTATGATCGAAGTGGTAACTTACCACTTACATGATATAAGAAAGATGTAGTAAGTTACCACTTAGATGATCAAAGAAATGGGTCGTAATTTACAACTTTGGTAAATTACCACCCAAGTAGTAAATTAGAAAAGTGTGGATAATATCCACTATGGTGATGAGTAATTAATAATCCATAAATATAAAATACTGTAATCTAGATACTTTACCTTTATGAGAATGAAGTTCTCTGCTCACAAATGAATAAATAAGTAAGGGAGCTCATAACATAGCTGCCTGCGGCTTGGTGAGCCTCAACAACATGCTTACGGCTTTATACCATAGCAGTGAAATCAACCACCATCATTACTTTAATAATATTTTAAAATTATATCTTAACAGAAACGCAATTAGTTCTTTAAGGACAGACCAGTAAAAGTAATGACGGTTTGTATTTCTCAATGATAAAATTTTGATGCCGCCAAAAAATATTAAACAATATTGTCTCTCTTGTGAGAGGAAGACACTCTCGCTTAAGCCGCCATTGCATTCGGGAGAATTCCTGTTGTTGCAGCTGTTCAATATCCTCTAAGGCCTGAAATATGGCCGATGTCCGCCTCACACTTAATCCAAGCTAAGTGAAACCCTAACCTTCGTATACTCTTGTTTGGCCAAATAGGTTGTACTTAAGTAGAATAAGGGTGGTTGAGAGCAGTTACGAGGCGTGAAAAAGTTATCTTATTGCTCATCCCAGATTGAAATTATGATATGATCATATGTTACTGTTATTGTAGCCTAAACTTTGCCGGCAAGAATAATTCTGGGAATATCAGTTGACCTGCCACAGAAGGACGGGGGCGGCCATACTGCCAACCCTTCACAGTCTGAGACACGCCTGTGCTCTTTGCCAGCTAAAGCCTTGCAATTTAAATAATACTAACCTTAATTCATAGAGAAATCACAGTAACGTGATACATATAAATGAGAAAGTCAACTGAGCATATTAGTGAGACATTCAATGATAATATTTCCACAGTCATTTATATTATATTAATATTTTGAATGTCATTTGCTTCTACACCAGGAGGAACATTGATGGCCACTGGCAAGGTGCCGTCTTGTCCTCCTGAAACACACACTACCTTGGCTTTTATAACGGCTGAAAATCTCTTAATTATCGTGAAATTTTTTCTGGAATTGTTAATTAGCGTTTCCTATAGTACATATGAGACATTTTGGGTAAATTCTTGAATTTTATTGTTTTTTCTAATTACTTCTCACAGCAAGGACAGGAGGTCGTCCCAAGGACGTTTCCAATGTCTGTCCTGTTAAATTCACTCTTCACAGTATGAATGGTAAGTAAATGTTAATGTGTTCGTGTCCTACAGAGTAGCGTCTCCGGTGTTCGCAGTGAGCAGTGACGACCCAGAATGGTGCAAAGACAACATCATGGACAAGGATGTTGTATTTGTTGGTAAGATTATTTGTTTTATAGGTGATTGTGGTGGTGGTGATTGCAAGTTATTGTACTCTCCTAGTTGTGCTTGTGGGGGTTGAGCTTCGGCTCTCTGATCCCGCCTCTCAACTGTCAATCTGGTGTACAAATTCCTGAGCCTGTTAGACTCTATCATATCTACATTTGAAACTGCGCATGGAGCTAGCCTCCACCACATCACTGCCCAGTACATTCCATTCTTCATTCCATCTTCTAAAAGGCGCCAAATATTACTGAAGATGCCAATATGAAAACAAAAACACATAACCGTGCAAAATCAATTTTCGGATTCACTAATGATTCTATCGAGGGACAAATTACCTCGAGAGATAATTGGAAAGTCACGACCGTCCTGAAGATCGGAATATTCCACAAGGAGGTGCACGACTGTAAGCGGTACAATACAGGTCAAACAATAATGAGTATGGCGGCGTTCCATTAAGTGCCGGTGAGTTAAGCGCATATGATATACATAACATAGCCAGAACCGTTTTACACTGCTAATTACTGTTGAGATGATATCGGGGCTTAGCGTCCCAGCGGCCCGGTCCTTGACCAGACCTTATTTTTGTTACACACCCCCAGGAAGCAGCCCGTAGCAGCTGTATAACTCTCAGGTACCCATTTACTGCTAGGTGAACAGGTGCATCAGGGTGAAATAAACTCTGCCCATTTGTTTCCGCCTCCACCGGGGATCGAACCCGGAACCTCAGGACTAAGAATCCGAAGCTCTGTCCACTCAGCTGTCAGGCACGGTGGAAGGGGAAAGGCCACGGGGCTCAGGTTACACTTAAGAGCACACAGTTCGCTACAATTATCACCAGACCAATGACTGTCAACGGTCTCGGATAGATGAATGAACACCTGGGTAGAAACCTGAATAATGAATGAATTTTTGGGAAGAGGATAAGTGTGGATTGCCTCCTTAGCGGCAGTGTCGCACGCTCATTTAAGGTAACAACTCAACAGACTTCAACTATGATAAATCTGCTAGACATAACAAAAACTAATATTGGATATCAACTACCACAGTGTCATAGGGGTAAATGACTCCAGTGCCTTAAGAACAGTGTGATGGTCATTCACAATGGCAAAGAAGCATTGTGCTTGGCAAAGCAGTTGACAGAGTACATACAAAATCGTATACAGTTCAGCTGCAAATATGCTAACTTTCGGAGGTAGGCGTTACAGCGTAGCTAATCATAGAAGCTCATCATTTATAACCTTGTAAGTCACATATGTCAGATCAATCTTAGAGTATGCAGCTCCGAGAAAAGACTGGGAACCAAACCTCACGTCGCTCGAAGACAGAAGAATTAGGGAAGACATGATCACCACATTCAAGATTCTCAAGGGGAATTGATAGGGTATATAAAGACAGATTATTTAACATGGGTGGTACTGGCACAGGTGGAAACTGAGAACTCAAATGAGACACAGAGACATTATAAACAACATTTTTGGTGTCCGAATAATTATTTAATGAAATGCATTAGGGAGTGGTGTGGTAGAGGAAGACTCCATACAGTTTCAAATGTAGATATGATAGGGCCCAGTAGAGTCAGAAATCTGTACACCAGTTGAGAGGCGATGGACAGATTAGAATAAAGAAAGACTCGAAGCTTCACCCCGCCAGCACAGTTAGGTGAGTATCGTCGGCAGACTTGGACCTATCTGTGAATAGGACAATAGAATGTGAGAGCGAAGAAAAATGTTGAAGGAAAAGGCATTTCATAACAATAGTAGGAGTACTTTACTGTGAGATCATAAAGTCCACCAAACCCTCACAAGTGGACCGTCGTGGGGAGCGAGGATGGAACGACACGAGTAGAAACGTAACAACACAAACCAAAAGAGAAGTTTGCAGGTAATACATCCTTATAGAAGAAGGAAGGTGGTAACAGGGAATATATTTTAGGTCCTATCTGAGGGACAACATTCAAACAACGGCAATTCTCGTGGCGCAGTGGTAGCACACTCTCCCTGCTCTTTCCAAGCGATTGGCCCAGGTTCGTATCCTAGCCGGGGGAGGATTGACTAGGCGTCAATCCTTAACTCTACACCTCCGTTCACCCAGCAGTGATTCGGTACCAGTTTGTTTTATGAAAAGCGGGTCGTATTCCGGGTAAAACTAGTAGGGAAGGCTTACCATGTGCTATGAGAAGGGAAAACTCTCAGCCTGCTAACAGGAGTCAGAAGTCGTCTGTTCCAGTACCCACATAAAGTATCATCAAGTGAAATACCCTGCACGTCCACAAATACCCTGCACGTCCACAAATACCCTGCACGTCCACAAATACCCTGCACGTCCACAAATACCCTGCACGTCCACAAATACCCTGCACGTCCACAAATACCCTGCACGTCCACAAATACCCTGCACGTCCACAAATACCCTGCACGTCCACAAATACCCTGCACGTCCACAAATACCCTGCACGTCCACAAATACCCTGCACGTCCACAAATACCCTGCACGTCCACAAATACCCTGCACGTCCACAAATACCCTGCACGTCCACAAATACCCTGCACGTCCACAAATACGATAACATCTTTCTTATTTGCCAACATACCAAGCAGCAAAACATGCAAAAACAAAATCTACTTTCTAACTGGTCTCGTTAATGAGGCAAAGGCAATGTTTGCAGCTTTGACTTAAACTCACACAAAGGACTACTATGACAGTGAGATATGGATACCAGAATTCAATCTTTTCAGATGTGATAGAAAACATTGGCTGCAGGATTGGGTCAGTCTGTATATGAGACTCACTCATCTCCTCAGAGCTGCTAAACACCACAAATGATAAAGTGGAAGTGATGATACTCAAAATAAAAGTTCTAAATGTGGTAATTGTCCTTGTATAAAGATCTCAAAATGCAAATTTCCACTATGTTGACCAAACCACACACTAGAAAGTGAAGAGTCGAAGACGTTTCGGTCCGTCCTGGACCATTCTCAAGTCGATGGTCAATCGACTTGAATGTCAATCGACATTCTCAATCGACTTGAGAAGGATCCAGGACGGACCGAAACGTCGTCGTCTCTTCACTTTCTTGTGTGTGGTTTGGTCCACATATTTCAGCCACGTTATTGTGACTCCTCGTCTGCAAATTTCCAATAGTTTAAAGACCAACTTACATTAATAGAATATTGCTTTAAAAAGCTCACAAACCCTGCCAAAAACATCATCTTCATTGGCGACTGCAACTTACTGCACCTACAATGGAAAAAATTAGGCAAATACAGTTATACCAGAGATAATCCCTTGAAGCAGTTTAGGTGAACATTCACACGCATATAACCTCGTGTAGATGCTTGACAGATTTGTCTTAGACCAGCAAATAGTAAAACCAACTAGGAAAGAAAACACTTTAGATCCTGAAAATCATTTTGAAAATGGAGTGACTTGAAAGTTAAGGCAGCCGCCTGGGAATCACCAGAACGCGAGTTCAAGTAACTCCAACGGCTCAAAACTATTTTCATTGATATATCATGCAATTGTGAATTCATTGTGACCTTAGCTCTTATTTGTACTAACAATGATGAACTGATTAGGTACATAATGATTACAAATATCTGTTACTCATATTACAACCTAATTAAACACGGCTTGAAAAATGTCCAGAACGGACCGAATCTTTATCGTTTCATCACTTTCTGACGTGTAGTTTGATCATCACCCTAATTGAATTTCAGACATGTACGGGTAATAGATCTGTGTAGCCAGTCTCAAATCAAAGAGAAGATGAATTCATCAAATTAAATTACAATAACAAACAAATTAACTGGAAACAAATAAATCAAACCCTCACAGAAACATGCTGAGGAAAGGCAGTTAGATAAGCAAACCTAAACCAGGTCCTTGAGAAAATAAGTATTGTAGCACTAAAAATATATGCAAACCAAATACCATTAAGGAAAAAGTGAAAGATATACAAGCTTGAATGAGAACGACGTTCCCTCTATAGGTGACGAAAACAAATTGCAGAACATCTAATCAATGCTCCAATCAATCTCAAGAATGACAAAGAAGGCTATGTAAAGAAACAGAAACGATTGAGATAAAGTTGTAAGAATCACATAAAATCCAGGAGAGACAAAGAGAGTAAACGGCCATAAGCGAAATAGAGAGGAATCCCAAATACTTTTTCTTAAAATATCGAAGAAAATTTACGTCCTGCATTGAACCCTTCAGCAAGGGGTGATGGAACATTCACAGATGACAACTAAGAAATGAGTGAATATCGGAAACAACAGGATAATTCTGTTTTTAGTGAATCCCTGAACACATTGAAGATCAATAATCCTAACGAATTCTTAATGAATGTGGCACCCCCATCGAGCCATATATCATTTGTAACCCCAAACACCACTCGACTTTGAAGTAACCATAGACAGCATGCCTGTGCGCTCTGCGCCAGGCCAGACTCCTGGAAAGCTGAAAAATAAATTATAGGCCAATAGGTCTAACATCGCAAATCATAAAAAAATATTTGAATATAAGAAGTAAGATCACAAAATACATGGAATCAGTGTCTACAAAATCCTAGGTAACATAGGCTCCGTTCTATTCTAAATCCTTATCCTTATCTCTTCCAAGTGCTATATAGTTGCAATGGCTTAATGCTTTCTCCTGATTACCTTACCTTCCTAATAAATAAAACCCAGAGTGTAATAGTAAACAAAGTAAAATCTGAATCATCCACCGTAAAAAGCTCAGTCCCCCAATACCGTACCGTGCCAATACAAAAGTACCGGTACCGTACTGGCACCAGTACTTTTCTTCATCCTCACATACATAAACAGAAATTCAAACTATAGTACCGTATCATCCTTTACAGATGACACTAGATGAGAGTAGACGACATAGAAGACACAGCAAACCTCCAATCTGATGTTAATCAAGTCAATGGGGCCACAGAAAATAACATGATGTTTAATGAGGACAAGTTCCAATTACTGTGGTATGGAAAAAACGAAAACATGAAAACAAAAACACATATAAAACACAGTCAAACTACACTATTGAAAGAAAAAGCAATGTAAAAGAGTTTGGAATAATTCTGTCGGAAGACCTTACTTATAAAGAACACAACAATGTTGCTGTCACAAGTGTAAGAAAAATAAGAGGTTGTTAAAAAATAATAAGGAAAAATAATGAACGCCATCTGAGCCCACCACCGTTGAACCACATACAAGCAACAAGCAAGAAAGAGAAGGATGAGCAGACTGCATTTTCTTGGACGGTCAGAAAGCGTTTGACACAGTACCCCATAAGAGACTGTTGCATAAGTTGGAGAAACAAGCTGGAGTAAGTGGTGAGGTGATCCAATGGATAAAGGAGTACCTAAACAATAGGAAGCAGATAGTTGGTGTGAGGGGTGAGACCTCAAACTGGTCTGATGTCACCAGCGGAGTCCAGTCCCACAGGGACTCCGCTGTACTCGGCCTTATTTTGTATATGATATACGAGAATGATCTTCCAAAAGGCATTGATTCATTCCTCTCAGTGGTTGGTGTGGATGATAAAATTATGCGAAGGATTAAGACAGAGATTACCTGGAGAAATGGTCCAACAAACAGGCTACAGGATTACCTGGAGAAATGGTCCAACAAACAGGCTACAGGATTACCTGGAGAAATGGTCCAACAAATAGCTACTAGAGTTTAACTCGTGCAAGTGCAATGCTATGAAGACAGACATAAGGAGCAGGAGGCCAAACACAAGGTACCAGCTGGGAGAAGAAATCCTTCAGGAGTCAGGAAGAGAGAATGATCTGTGATATGTGGGTTGCCATCACACCAGCCCTGTCCCCTGAAGCCGACATCAAAAGTATAACATCAGAGGCCTATGCAAGGCTGGCATGCATAAGAACTGTCTTCAGAAACTCGTGTAAGGAATCATTCAGAGCCTTGTATAACTCATATGTCAGACTAATATTGGAATATGCGGCTCCAGCCTGGAGTCCACATCTAGTCAAACATAAAATAAAGTTAGAAAAGGTTCAGAGGTATGCCACCACGCTAGCCCCCGAGGTGAAAGGTATGAGCTACGAGGAAAGATTGTTGGAATTGAGCCTCACGACACTGGAAGACATAAGAGCTAGAGGGAGACATGATCACTACCTACAAAATTCACAGGGAATTGACAGTGTATATAAAGATAAACTGTTTAGCACGGGAGGTATGCGAACTAGGGGACACAGGTGGAAACGTATTATCCAAATGAGCCACAGGGACGTTAGAAAGAGCTTTTTTCAGTGTCAGAGAAGTTAACAGTTGGTATGCATTAGGCAGTGATGTGGCCCAATAGGCTCAGGAATCTGTACACCAGTTGATCAAGAGTTCAGAGACGGGACCAAAGTTTTAGACCTCAACCCCTCACAAGGACATCTAGTTGAGTACAACTAGGCGAGTACAGAGGGTCGGGGTAGACTGGAGTTCTGATAGAGAGAAGAGGTCCTTACAGTTGAGATGGAGGTGAGTGCGGAAGACAATGGGACGAGACTCAAGAAGAGCTTAAGCGTACAGGCAGTAGAAGGAAAGTGATTACCGGAGCTAATGGCTGAAGAGTGTGAACCTAGTTGGTTCGCGACAAACACCGGATCTGCCACAAAACAATGGCTGGAAACGAAGAATAAGCAATAGGTCTGGAATCAATTTACCAGCAGTCTTACAGATTTTTTTCCAGATCTGAGGGAGAGGCGTGTCAGCTGTATTGTTGGAGACGTAGGATCTCTAACTCTCCTGTTAAGCTATACGGGTGGCCCTATGAACAACGGACTCTGGTTGATACCTGGTTGATAGCGTTCTGGGAGTTCTTCTACTCCCCAAGCCCGGCCCGAGGCCAGGCTTGACTTGTGAGAGTTTGGTCCACTAGGCTGTTGCTTAGAGCGGTCCGCAGGCCCACATACCTACCACAGCCCGATTGGTCCGGCACTCCTTGGAGGAAAAGATCTAGCTTCCTCTTGAAAATGTCCACGGTTGTTCCAGCAATATTTCTTATGCTCGCTGAGAGGGTGTTGAACAACCGTGGACCTCTGATGTTTATACTGTGTTCTCTGTTTGTGCCTATGGCACCCCTGCTCTTCACTGGTTCTATTCTGCATTTTCTTCCATATCGTTCACTCCAGTACGTTGTTATTTTACTGTGTAGATTTGGTACTTGGCCCTCCAGTATCTTCCAGGTGTATATTATTTGACATCTCTCTCGTCTTTCTAGCGAGTACATTTGGAGGGCTTTGAGACGATACCAATAATTTAAGTGCTTTATTGCGTCTATGCGTGCTGTATATGTTCTCAGTATTCCCTCTATTTCAGCAATCTCTCCTGCTCTGAAGGGGGAAGCGAGTACTGAGCAGTACTCAAGACGGGACAACACAAGTGACTTGAAGAGTACAACCATTGTGGTGGGATCCCTGGATTTGAATGCTCTCGTAATCCATCGAGATTATCCTCTCCTGAAACAAACTAAACAAATCGTGAGTCCGTCGTGGTCGTCGGTGTTTTTCCCAGGCTTTCACACTTACGGTGTATAGCCTGATCACAGTCTAAATTTCACCAGAGAACGCACTTCCGCGCGCTGTAGGATGCATAACGAGGAACTGAGAGGGAAGGTGGCATCCAAAAAGGTGACGTGATAAAGAAGGAAAGCTCACAAAAGCGCCAGATGGAATAGAGTGGAAAGAGTAGGGCACAGGACGAAGAGAGTCCAGTCTGAATTAACAAACAATCACCAAGGGAGCGATTGAGGAGGGCAGTAAGAAAAGAGGGTTTCGAGGATGGGGGATATGATCACTGTTATGGAGGTTATCGAGGACCCTCGACGACAGGTCTATATAAACTCAGGACGAGCAGAGGGAAACATAAATACAGGGAAGTGTGCAAGTACCTGAGTCAACTTGTTGGAATTAAGGAGACACTGGAAAAAAGAGGACGGAAGGTCACCTTAGAGAGTGTGTGTGTGTGTGTGTGTGTGTGTGTGTGTGTGTGTGTGTGTGTGTGTGTGTGTGTGTGTGTGTGTGTGTGTGTGTGTGTGTGTGTGTGGGTGCCTGGGAAGCATCCCTCCTACTTGCTGGAGAGCATAGGGGAGTTTTTAGTATTGTTTATGTATTAGGAGCATTAATGGTCATTTATTTATGAATGAATCATTTATGAATTCGGGCGTTTCTGCCCGAAACGCTGCGCGTAACAGTGGCTTTACAAGATTGTAATTACCATATTATGTATCCTCACAATCCTAATCTACCTTCTTGTATATAAATAAATAAATAAATAAATTTGAATAACAATCTATAAAAATAAAAATGGAAATGTTCGTTTGTTCAAAATTGCTAATCTCCGAAAGTTCTTCGCCGATTGCTTTGAAATTTTGACACACATTCCATTCACATCCCAGCGGGTCTTAATATACATACTATATACATGTCACGTCTGTGACGGGAAGAAACGAGTTTTATTTTGTAAATCTGTTTTTCATGTGTTTTTTATGTGAGGGAAATCTTCGTAATCTATTTACCAATTGATTTGATTTTTGGAAACAACGTTGAATTCAAATAGGCGCATATACCTACTATATACATGCCTCACCAGTGATTGGAAAAAACATGCTTTTTTGATAAACAGCGCCATCTGTTGGACGTAAGGGCTACACACGCTGTAATCTCCGAAAGTTATTCACCGATTGCTTTGAAATTTTGACACAACGTTCCATTCAAACATGCGCATGTTTTTATATACCGATTATATAGATGCCACACCTGTGACAGGTAAAAACATGCTTTTTCGAAAAACAGCGCCATCTGTTGCATGTAATAGCAATACACGCTATACTAAATATATTTCGATTCCATTTCAATGTTTCCACTTGCATTGATAAATTGAATTTTCATAGATTGCGATTTATTTTCATTTTGATTTAATTATTTTGCGTGACATTGCGTTGGAATTGAGCTGTGTTGTTTACCATACCATTAATTTTGCGAGTATAGTTTATTTTTTTTATTTTTTCATTGTTTTTCATTTCGTTTTTTAACTTTTTCTTATATTTCAGAGATAGGCCCTTCAGATCATTTGATGTTCCCAATTTTCTGATGGGAACATCAGATTATTTGGGAATGCATCGGATGAGGGAGTGGAAATGGTGGGGAGGACGAGGGGGACGGGAGTGATGGTGGGGAGGACGAGGGGAAGGGGAAGTTGGGGATGGGGAAATGGAGAATGTTGGGGAGGACAAGGGAACAGGGGAGTGGGGGATGATGGGAAGGGAGAGGGGACAGGGGACGGAGGAATGGTGTAGAGGACGAGGGGGCGGCAGAGTGGGGGGATGATACGCAGGACAAAGGGATGGAGGAGGGGGAATGGTGGGGAGGACGAGGGGACGAGGGAGTGGGGAATGGTTAGGAGAACAAGGAGCAGGGAGAGAGGGGAATAGTGGGGAGAACTGGGGGACAGGGAAAGGTTGCTGTAGCTCAGCAACGCTGAGCTACAGCAATGTGTAGCCGGGTACAGTTGGTATTAAATAATTGAGTTCTCTAATAACTTGTTAATTTATTTTAATTATATATCATCAGCGACAATACTAAAGGAATTGATTGAATGCTTCAAAGCCATGAAGGATTTGCCGGTAGAACAGAAGGTTTTCATGAATGAAATTATAGACCTTAAAAATTAGATGTCGGGAGGTTAGGTTGGCCGGAAACACATATGGTAAGAATAACTATTGCAAATTTTTAAACTTAAAAGGAAGATAGTCAGCAGTGCCCAGAAACACAACGATCTCGAATGATATAACGAATTTTACATGTCTCCAGACCTCACTAGTGAGCAGCAAAAAATACGACAGGGTGCTAAGAGGCAAACTGAAAATAGCTAAAAAGTACAGAACGACACAAAAAAGAGAATTCATTAAGAGGTGAATAGAATTAATTTAGTGATATAGTCATATCATGCGAAATAATCAGGAAGAACATTGCCAAGCTAGAAAACTCAAAAGCACCCAGGTGTGGAGGGAATAAAATCCATAGTTATAAAGGAACTGACAGAAGAACTATGCCTACCACTGAAATTACTTTTCACAAAATCTCTGGACTAAGGGAAAGTCTCCCTAGATTGGATATACATATGCAAATTTCACACCTATTTTCAAAAAAGGCACAAAGAGCTCAGCAAAAGATTACAAACCAATCAGCCTGACATCACAAATCTACACGTTAAAAGAGAAAATCATAAAAGAGGGTGAACAATCTTATAAAATCGACACAACATATGTTTGTTAAAAACAAATCCGTCCATACAAACCTGCTTACATTTTAGGAAACGATAACTAGCTTCACAGACCAGGGACTTCCAGTGGATGCAGTACACATGGATTTCGCTAAGCCTTCGATAAGGTACCACATGAAAGACGGGTAAGGAAATTACAAGGTCGTGGAATAAATGGTAGAATACTAGAATGGATAAAACAATGGAAAAAAAACACAAAAAGGGTCGTACTAAATGGGTCTGAATCTGAATGGATAAATGTGGTGATTGGGGTACCACAGGCGTCCATTTTGGAGCCAACACTTTGTTATTTACATCAGTGACAAAGATGAGAATATTACAAAACCAATTCTCAAATTTGTGGATGACACGAATATACACGATAAAGTGGGAAATCTTACCAATACTCGAGTCTTTTAAAGAGATCTACATGAATTCCACTAATGGTCAGACGACTGGCAAATGCTTTTTAATATTGAAAAATTCAAGACCTTGCATGCTGGGCATAGCTACCCTCGCCACCACTACCAAATAAATAACATTGCATTACAGTAGATTGATGAAGAACAGAAGCTTGGAGTTAAGATTCACTACTCACTGAAAGTTGCACAACAGGTAGGAACAGCAGTTAAAAGACGCTAAGAAACCAATAAATAATCAGGCGTACTTTTGATTATAAGGAAAGGAAGGTGGTGATTCAATTGTATGCTGGTGCTGCCCCATTTGGATTACTGTATCCAAGCATGGAGACTCCATCTTCAGAAGGACATAGCTGCTCTGGAGAAAGTGTAACACCGGCCAAAAAAAATCATTCTAGAGCTTAGTCATCTCTGGTATCAGGAACGGTTGCAGGCCACAGGGCTAACAACATTGCAAACCAGTCATGACAGGGCAGACCTTATTGAAACTTTTAACAAACTTGATAATTTGGAGGATGTTAATCCGAATATTTTCTTCAGAAGGCCAGCTGTAGCACAAACAAGGAGCAACGGTTTCAAGCTCAACAAGCCACAATGTTGGACTTATAACAGGAAATGCTTTTCCCCACACAGGGTTATTTACCCATGGAACCGCCTATCTTTCGAAGCCGTAAATTCCAGGACTGTTGAATTTCAAAATCAATCTGGAGAAAATTATCAGGGCAAATGGAACCTCAGCCACCACCTTCGAGAAGCCGCCGGCCACTAGTGTTAGTGGCCATCAGGTAAATTCAGGTTGTTACGGCCACAATGGGTCGCAACTGGGTTCTTTGTTAGAGGAACTAAAGTTCTGGTATCCAACCCAAGTTAGTAGTGGCTTTCAAGGAGTGAGCTTGGTAATGCAAGTAAAACACAATGGGGGAGTTGCATATCATACGACACTTCATCAATTATCAATATATTCACATATAATCACTTTCCCATCACCTCATATATAAAATCATAAATGGAGTTTTACTACACTGATATATACACAAGTGTATCTCTCATAGGACACTAAGCGCTCCTTGATGTTCAGTCGATGCAGTCCTGTCAGCTTCCGTGTTTCCTCAACACACAGTACCGTCCTCAGTCAGTACTGGGAAACACCAACGAGTCTACCCAAGCCCCGGACCAGCCTATAAACAGTCTCACTAGGTGTTCCTTGTGAATGCCCACAATCACTCTCCAGCCTGGTGCTGGCAGAGAACATCAGCCTCGCGCTGCTGGGCCTCTACACGAACAAATAAAAGGGTAGCGAACCCCTGGCAGGAGCTTCTTGCAACTAGCTAGTTACTAGCTAGTTACACTCCTCCGTAGCACCATCTGGCAGTCGTCTCTTCCTCTAACCAGTCCCGGGATACGCCGAATTCCGTCACTGCCACTTCACAGGCAGACAGTAGAACACTAGACAGTTCCTCTACGGCGGCGGCTCACTGTTTCCATAAAACAGAATGGAGTAGAGAGCTATTGGCTGCCCTGGGTAGACTGACTGTCCTCGTACCACAGCAGCCCTACGTCGCCTCTGTGGATACAGACACGTCATCAGTACAGTGGTCAGTACATGGGACACTAGGAAATACCACTTATGGACTCTGACAAACATACAACTCCTCCTACAATAGATGGCGCTGATTTTCTAGGCTCCACCTCACCAGAGGTCAGCACCTGCTACCTCTCGAGCTGACCATGACAGGAATCTAGCGCCTCTTGCTGGTATAATCCTGCCACCACTAGATGGCGTCGTCCATGTTGTGGGGGTGTCGGGAGCGGACTCACAGATGGCGTTGACGTCCCTGCTCCGACGGTGGAATTGGGTTCGTATCACAGGTATATATACTTTGTACGAAATAGTTAGAGATAAATTCAATCTCTTAATTGTTATTGTGATGTGTGATGCTGGGCCCGCCAGGCACAAGTCCTACACAGTTATATATTGTGCATTAATTTGTTACTCAAACATAAATAGAGAATTATTCTCAGAGATTGATTTTACAGTTTTTCTGAATAAAAGTTATTATTAACAAGATGTTATAGTGAAGATTTTCCATACCACCTCATCACCACTATTATCACTGTGACGAGAAAATGGATGTTTGTGCAGTCTCTTGGGCAGATGGAATCCCAGTCATATAAAACAAACAAAAAGAAAAAAAGAAAAGAAAAAAAGTTAGACTGCAAGTTGAATCTTCACATTGAGTTAACTGTAGGATAAGACAGAAAACATCAAATTAAAAATACTTTATTTAATAAGAATGACGTTAAACAAATTACAAAACAAAAAATGATATCCAAGCTTGGCTTGATACAAATCAAACACCTTGACTTAAATGGCTTGAGTGCAAATCAAACAAGACAAACAAATAATTAAATTTACGTTACGTTAATGTGCAAATACTAGAAAATGGTGCAGGAATAATGTGAGCTAAGACTGCATAAATCTGTTGTCACACCGAGGTATGTCAACAGACCTTGTCAGTAGAGCACTCAGGAGTAATCTGCATCGTAGTGGTGGTTGGCTTCTATTTATATGGGAGCTGGACTAAGGGTAGGTGGCGCTGGTGTCTTTGACAATTGTCGACCGCCTCACACAAACTATCCTTGGGCTAGTTTCCTGGGTGGTGGCGTGAGCTCCCAGCCACCAGGTGCGAGGAGAGTGACGGGCCGTGGCGTGGTGGGGAGGTAGTCCACCGTCTAGACGTTTGTGAGTTGTTGTTGTTCTTCTTAGGGCTGCAGGTCCTGAATAGGTAGACGTGGTATGAGAAAAGGTGATAATGGAGTAGGCCGAATCTCTTTACCGTGACACCTCATACAACACCACTACCACCACCAAACCACTCTCACTCCACCTCAACCACCACTAAACCACTGTCACTCCACCTCAACCACCACTAAACCACTCTCACTCCACCTCAACCACCACTAAACCACTGTCACTCCACCTCAACCACCACTAAACCACTGTCACTCCACCTCAACCACCACTAAACCACTCTCACTCCACCTCAACCACCACTAAACCACTCTCACTCCACCTCAAACACCACCAAACTGCTGTCGCCTCACCACAAAATCACTGTCGCTCAACCTCCACCACATATAAACCACTGTCACACGACCACTGCAATCACCAAACCACTGTCACTCCACCTTCACCACCACCAAACCACTGTCACTCCACCTTCACCACCACCAAACCACTGTCACTCCACCTCCACCAAACCACTGTCACCCCCACTTTCACTCTACCTCCACCACAACAAATCCACTGTCACTCCATCTCCGCTACTACCAATTCAACTTCACTCCACCTCCGCCACCAAACCCCTGTCACTCCACCTCCACTACCACCAAATAACTGTCACTCCACCTCTACCTAACCACTACCACCACTACTAACCACCATTAATACCACCTCCACTAATACCACCACCACTACCACCACCACGAACGCTATAACCAACACCACTACTGCTACCACAACTATCCCCATCACCACCACAACCACCACTACTGCCACCAGCCAAAATCTTAAAACCGGCACTCACGACAACCACGTCCATCGACCACAAGTATCAATATCACTACTTCTTCCACTACCACCAAATAACAACTACCAGTACGTACAACCAACCACAAACACCACTGCCACTGCCACCAATCACAACCCCCACAAGCAGGAACCACAATCAGTACTACCAGTACTACTACCACCACCACTCATTCTCTGTTATCAAGTGAAAATACATAATATAAAATAATATTTTGAAATACTCTCTATTATGCATATTTTATACTGGTTAATTTATATTTATTTGATTTAAATAATTACACAAATTTGTACAAAGTTGCTGTGAGGCAATTACTTATGTGACATTCAGGCATTTATAAGGTACCATAAGGTCTCAAATTTGGTATGCTCAACGCTTAGCTCCTATGACTGTGGCAGTCTATCCATTGGTGCTGCTGGTGGTGGTTGTCTTGGTGGTGCTGCTGGTGGTAGTTGTCTTGGTGGTGGTGGTTGTCTTGGTGGTGCTGCTGGTGGTGGTTGTCTTGGTGGTGCTGCTGGTGTTCGCTATCTTGGTGGTGCTGCTGGTGGTGGTTGTCTTGGTGGTGCTGCTGGTGGTGGTTGTCTTGGTGGTGCTGCTGGTGGTGGTTGTCTTGGTGGTGCTGCTGGTGGTGGTTGTCTTGGTGGTGCTGCTGGTGGTGGTTATCTTGGTGGTGCTGCTGGTGGTGGTTGTCTTGGTGGTGCTGCTGGTGGTGGTTGTCTTGGTGGTGCTGCTGGTGGTGGTTGTCTTGGTGGTGCTGCTGGTGGTGGTTGTCTTGGTGGTGCTGCTGGTGTTCGCTATCTTGGTGGTGCTGCTGGTGGTGGTTGTCTTGGTGGTGCTGCTGGTGGTGGTTGTCTTGGTGGTGCTGCTGGTGGTGGTTGTCTTGGTGGTGCTGCTGGTGGTGGTTGTCTTGGTGGTGCTGCTGGTGGTGGTTGTCTTGGTGGTGCTGCTGGTGGTGGTTATCTTGGTGTTGCTGCTGGTGGTGGTTGTCTTGGTGGTGCTGCTGGTGGTGGTTGTCTTGGTGGTGCTGCTAGTGGTGGTTGTCTTGGTAGTGCTGCTGGTGGTGGTAGTCTTGGTGGTGCTGCTGGTGGTGGCTGTCTTGGTGGTGCTGCTGGTGGTGGTTATCTTGGTGGTGCTGCTGGTGGTGGTTGTCTTGGTGGTGCTGCTGGTGGTGGTTGTCTTGGTGGTGCTGTTGGTGGTGGTTGTCTTGGTGGTGCTGCTGGTGGTGGTTGTCTTGGTGGTGCTGCTGGTGGTGGTTGTCTTGGTGGTGCTGCTGGTGGAGGTTATCTTGGTGGTGCTGCTGGTGGTGGTTGTCTTGGTGGTGCTGATGGTGGTGGTTGTCTTGGTGGTGCTGCTGGTGGTGGTAGTCTTGGTGGTGCTGCTGGTGGTGGTTGTCTTGGTGGTGCTGCTGGTGGTGGTTATCTTGGTGGTGCTGCTGATGGTGGTTGTCGTGGTGGTGCTGCTGGTGGTGGTTGTCTTGGTGGTGCTGCTGGTGGTAGTTGTCTTGGTGGTGGTGGTTGTCTTGGTGGTGCTGCTGGTGGTGGTTGTCTTGGTGGTGCTGCTGGTGTTCGCTATCTTGGTGGTGCTGCTGGTGGTGGTTGTCTTGGTGGTGCTGCTGGTGGTGGTTGTCTTGGTGGTGCTGCTGGTGGTGGTTGTCTTGGTGGTGCTGCTGGTGGTGGTTGTCTTGGTGGTGCTGCTGGTGGTGGTTGTCTTGGTGGTGCTGCTGGTGGTGGTTATCTTGGTGGTGCTGCTGGTGGCGGTTGTCTTGGTGGTGCTGCTGGTGGTGGTTGTCTTGGTGGTGCTGCTGGTGGTGGTTGTCTTGGTGGTGCTGCTGGTGGTGGTTGTCTTGGTGGTGCTGCTGGTGTTCGCTATCTTGGTGGTGCTGCTGGTGGTGGTTGTCTTGGTGGTGCTGCTGGTGGTGGTTGTCTTGGTGGTGCTGCTGGTGGTGGTTGTCTTGGTGGTGCTGCTGGTGGTGGTTGTCTTGGTGGTGCTGCTGGTGGTGGTTATCTTGGTGGTGCTGCTGGTGGTGGTTGTCTTGGTGGTGCTGCTGGTGGTGGTTGTCTTGGTGGTGCTGCTGGTGGTGGTTGTCTTGGTGGTGCTGCTGGTGGTGGTTGTCTTGGTGGTGCTGCTGGTGGTGGTTGTCTTGGTGGTGCTGCTGGTGGTGGTTATCTTGGTGGTGCTGCTGGTGGTGGTTGTCTTGGTGGTGCTGCTGGTGGTGGTTGTCTTGGTGGTGCTGCTGGTGGTGGTTGTCTTGGTGGTGCTGCTGGTGGTGGTTGTCTTGGAGGTGCTGCTGGTGCTGCTGGTGGTGGTTGTCTTGGTGGTGCTGCTGGTGGTGGTTGTCTTGGTGGTGCTGCTGGTGGTGGTTGTCTTGGTGGTGCTGCTGGTGGTGGTTATCTTGGTGGTGCTGCTGGTGTTGGTTATCTTGGTGGTGCTGCTGGTGGTGGTTCTATTGGTGGTGCTGCTGGTGATGGTTGTCTTGGTGGTGCTGCTGGTGGTGGTTGTCTTGGTGGTGCTGTTGGTGGTGGTTGTCTTGGTGGTGCTGCTAGTGGTGGTAGTCTTGGTGGTGCTGCTGGTGGTGGTTGTCTTGGTGGTGCTGCTGGTGCTGCTGGTGGTGGTTATCTTGGTGGTGCTGCTGGTGTTGGTTGTCTTGGTGGTGCTGCTGGTGGTGGTAGTCTTGGTGGTGCTGCTGGTGGTGGTTGTCTTGGTGGTGCTGCTGGTGTTGGTTGTCTTGGTGGTGCTGCTGGTGGTGGTTGTCTTGGTGGTGCTGCTGGTGGTGGTTGTCTTGGTGGTGCTGCTGGTGGTGGTAGTCTTGGTGGTGCTGTTGGTGGTGGTTGTCTTGGTGGTGCTGCTGGTGGTGGTAGTCTTGGTGGTGCTGCTGGTGCTGGTTGTCTTGGTGGTGCTGGTTGTCTTGGTGGTGCTGCTGGTGCTGCTGGTGGTGGTTGTCTTGGTGGTGCTGCTAGTGGTGGTTGTCTTGGTAGTGCTGCTGGTGGTGGTAGTCTTGGTGGTGCTGCTGGTGGTGGCTGTCTTGGTGGTGCTGCTGGTGGTGGTTATCTTGGTGGTGCTGCTGGTGGTGGTTATCTTGGTGGTGCTGCTGGTGGTGGTTGTCTTGGTGGTGCTGTTGGTGGTGGTTGTCTTGGTGGTGCTGCTGGTGGTGGTTGTCTTGGTGGTGCTGCTGGTGGTGGTTGTCTTGGTGGTGCTGCTGGTGGAGGTTATCTTGGTGGTGCTGCTGGTGGTGGTTGTCTTGGTGGTGCTGCTGGTGGTGGTTGTCTTGGTGGTGCTGCTGGTGGTGGTAGTCTTGGTGGTGCTGCTGGTGGTGGTTGTCTTGGTGGTGCTGCTGGTGGTGGTTATCTTGGTGGTGCTGCTGATGGTGGTTGTCGTGGTGGTGCTGCTGGTGGTGGTTGTCTTGGTGGTGCTGCTGGGGTTCGTAGTCTTGGTGGTGCTGCTGGTGGTGGTTGTCTTGGTGGTGCTGCTGGTGGTGGTTGTCTTGGTGGTGCTGCTGGTGGTGGTTGTCTTGGTGGTGCTGCTGGTGGTGGTTGTCTTGGTGGTGCTGCTGGTGGTGGTTGTCTTGGTGGTGCTGCTGGTGGTGGTTGTCTTGGTGGTGCTGCTGGTGATAGTTGTCTTGGTGGTGCTGGTGGTGGTGGTTGCCTTGGTGGTGCTGGTGGTGGTGGTTGTCTTGGTGGTGCTGCTGGTGCTGGTTGTCTTGGTGGTGCTGCTGGTGGTGGTTGTCTTGGTGGTGCTGCTGGTGGTGGTTGTCTTGGTGGTGCTGCTGGTGCTGCTGGTGTTGGTTGTCTTGGTGGTGCTGCTGGTGCTGCTGGTGTTGGTTGTCTTGGTGGTGCTGCTGGTGATGGTTGTCTTGGTGGTGCTGCTGGTGATGGTTGTCTTGGTGGTGCTGCTGGTGGTGGTTGTCTTGGTGGTGCTGCTGGTGATGGTTGTCTTGGTGGTGCTGCTGGTGGTGGTTGTCTTGGTGGTGCTGCTGGTGCTGCTGGTGGTGGTTGTCTTGGTGGTGCTGCTGGTGGTGGTTGTCTTGGTGGTGCTGCTGGTGATGGTTGTCTTGGTGGTGCTGCTGGTGGTGGTTGTCTTGGTGGTGCTGCTGGTGATGGTTGTCATGGTGGTGGTTGTCATGGTGGTGCTGCTGGTGGTGGTTGTCTTGGTGGTGCTGCTGGTGGTGGTTGTCTTGGTGGTGCTGCTGGTGGTGGTTGCCTTGGTGGTGCTGCTGGTGCTGATTGTCTTGGTGGTGCTGCTGGTGGTGGTTGTCTTGTTGGTGCTGCTGGTGGTGGTTGTCTTGGTGGTGCTGCTGGTGGTGGTTGTCTTGGTGGTGCTGCTGGTGCTGATTGTCTTGGTGGTGCTGCTGGTGGTGGTTGTCTTGGTGGTGCTGCTGGTGCTGATTGTCTTGGTGGTGCTGCTGGTGCTGATTGTCTTGGTGGTGCTGCTGGTGGTGGTTGTCTTGGTGGTGCTGCTGGTGCTGATTGTCTTGGTGGTGCTGCTGGTGGTGGTTGTCTTGGTGGTGCTGCTGGTGCTGATTGTTTTGGTGGTGCTGCTGGTGCTGATTGTCTTGGTGGTGCTGCTGGTGCTGATTGTCTTGGTGGTGCTGCTGGGGGTGGTTGTCTTGGTGGTGCTGCTGGTGCTGGTTGTCTTGGTGGTGCTGCTGGTGGTGGTTGTCTTGATGGTGCTGCTGGTGGTGGTTGTCTTGGTGGTGCTGCTGGTGCTGCTGGTGTTGGTTGTCTTGGTGGTGCTGCTGGTGATGGTTGTCTTAGTGGTGCTGCTGGTGATGGTTGTCTTGGTGGTGCTGCTGGTGATGGTTGTCTTGGTGGTGCTGCTGGTGATGGTTGTCTTGGTGGTGCTGCTGGTGGTGGTTGTTTTGGTGGTGCTGCTGGTGATGGATGTCTTGGTGGTGCTGCTGGTGGTGGTTGTCTTGGTGGTGCTGCTGGTGTTGGTTGTCTTGGTGGTGCTGCTGGTGGTGGTTGCCTTGGTGGTGCTGCTGGTGATGGTTGTCTTGGTGGTGCTGCTGGTGGTGGTTGCCTTGGTGGTGCTGCTGGTGGTGGTTGTCTTGGTGGTGCTGCTGGTGTTGGTTGTCTTGGTGGTGCTGCTGGTGGTGGTTGTCTTGGTGGTGCTGCTGGTGATGGTTGTCTTGGTGGTGCTGCTGGTGGTGGTTGTCTTGGTGGTGCTGCTGGTGTTCGCTATCTTGGTGGTGCTGCTGGTGTTCGCTATCTTGGTGGTGCTGCTGGTGGTGGTTGTCTTGGTGGTGCTCCTGGTGGTGGTTATCTTGGTGGTGCTGCTGGTGGTGGTTGTCTTGGTGGTGCTGCTGGTGATGGTTGTCTTGGTGGTGCTGCTGGTGGTGGTTGTCTTGGTGGTGCTGCTGGTGGTGGTTGTCTTGGTGGTGCTGCTGGTGGTGGTTGTCTTGGAGGTGCTGCTGGTGCTGCTGGTGGTGGTTGTCTTGGTGGTGCTGCTGGTGGTGGTTGTCTTGGTGGTGCTGCTGGTGGTGGTTGTCTTGGTGGTGCTGCTGGTGGTGGTTATCTTGGTGGTGCTGCTGGTGTTGGTTATCTTGGTGGTGCTGCTGGTGCTGCTGGTGGTGGTTCTCTTGGTGGTGCTGCTGGTGATGGTTGTCTTGGTGGTGCTGCTGGTGGTGGTTGTCTTGGTGCTGCTGGTGGTGGTTGTCTTGGTGGTGCTGCTGGTGGTGGTAGTCTTGGTGGTGCTGCTGGTGGTGGTTGTCTTGGTGGTGCTGCTGGTGCTGCTGGTGGTGGTTATCTTGGTGGTGCTGCTGGTGTTGGTTGTCTTGGTGGTGCTGCTGGTGGTGGTAGTCTTGGTGGTGCTGCTGGTGGTGGTTGTCTTGGTGGTGCTGCTGGTGTTGGTTGTCTTGGTGGTGCTGCTGGTGGTGGTTGTCTTGGTGGTGCTGCTGGTGGTGGTTGTCTTGGTGGTGCTGCTGGTGGTGGTAGTCTTGGTGGTGCTGTTGGTGGTGGTTGTCTTGGTGGTGCTGCTGGTGGTGGTAGTCTTGGTGGTGCTGCTGGTGCTGGTTGTCTTGGTGGTGCTGGTTGTCTTGGTGGTGCTGCTGGTGGTGGTTGTCTTGGTGGTGCTGCTAGTGGTGGTTGTCTTGGTAGTGCTGCTGGTGGTGGTAGTCTTGGTGGTGCTGCTGGTGGTGGCTGTCTTGGTGGTGCTGCTGGTGGTGGTTATCTTGGTGGTGCTGCTGGTGGTGGTTATCTTGGTGGTGCTGCTGGTGGTGGTTGTCTTGGTGGTGCTGTTGGTGGTGGTTGTCTTGGTGGTGCTGCTGGTGGTGGTTGTCTTGGTGGTGCTGCTGGTGGTGGTTGTCTTGGTGGTGCTGCTGGTGCTGGTTGTCTTGGTGGTGCTGGTTGTCTTGGTGGTGCTGCTGGTGGTGGTTGTCTTGGTGGTGCTGCTAGTGGTGGTTGTCTTGGTAGTGCTGCTGGTGGTGGTAGTCTTGGTGGTGCTGCTGGTGGTGGCTGTCTTGGTGGTGCTGCTGGTGGTGGTTATCTTGGTGGTGCTGCTGGTGGTGGTTATCTTGGTGGTGCTGCTGGTGGTGGTTGTCTTGGTGGTGCTGTTGGTGGTGGTTGTCTTGGTGGTGCTGCTGGTGGTGGTTGTCTTGGTGGTGCTGCTGGTGGTGGTTGTCTTGGTGGTGCTGCTGGTGGAGGTTATCTTGGTGGTGCTGCTGGTGGTGGTTGTCTTGGTGGTGCTGCTGGTGGTGGTTGTCTTGGTGGTGCTGCTGGTGGTGGTAGTCTTGGTGGTGCTGCTGGTGGTGGTTGTCTTGGTGGTGCTGCTGGTGGTGGTTATCTTGGTGGTGCTGCTGATGGTGGTTGTCGTGGTGGTGCTGCTGGTGGTGGTTGTCTTGGTGGTGCTGCTGGTGGTAGTTGTCTTGGTGGTGGTGGTTGTCTTGGTGGTGCTGCTGGTGGTGGTTGTCTTGGTGGTGCTGCTGGTGTTCGCTATCTTGGTGGTGCTGCTGGTGGTGGTTGTCTTGGTGGTGCTGCTGGTGGTGGTTGTCTTGGTGGTGCTGCTGGTGGTGGTTGTCTTGGTGGTGCTGCTGGTGGTGGTTGTCTTGGTGGTGCTGCTGGTGGTGGTTATCTTGGTGGTGCTGCTGGTGGTGGTTGTCTTGGTGGTGCTGCTGGTGGTGGTTGTCTTGGTGGTGCTGCTGGTGGTGGTTGTCTTGGTGGTGCTGCTGGTGGTGGTTGTCTTGGTGGTGCTGCTGGTGTTCGCTATCTTGGTGGTGCTGCTGGTGGTGGTTGTCTTGGTGGTGCTGCTGGTGGTGGTTGTCTTGGTGGTGCTGCTGGTGGTGGTTGTCTTGGTGGTGCTGCTGGTGGTGGTTGTCTTGGTGGTGCTGCTGGTGGTGGTTGTCTTGGTGGTGCTGCTGGTGGTGGTTATCTTGGTGGTGCTGCTGGTGGTGGTTGTCTTGGTGGTGCTGCTGGTGGTGGTTGTCTTGGTGGTGCTGCTGGTGGTGGTTGTCTTGGTGGTGCTGCTGGTGGTGGTTGTCTTGGTGGTGCTGCTGGTGGTGGTTGTCTTGGTGGTGCTGCTGGTGGTGGTTGTCTTGGTGGTGCTGCTGGTGGTGGTTATCTTGGTGGTGCTGCTGGTGGTGGTTGTCTTGGTGGTGCTGCTGGTGGTGGTTGTCTTGGTGGTGCTGCTGGTGGTGGTTGTCTTGGAGGTGCTGCTGGTGCTGCTGGTGGTGGTTCTCTTGGTGGTGCTGCGGGTGATGGTTGTCTTGGTGGTGCTGCTGGTGGTGGTAGTCTTGGTGGTGCTGCTGGTGGTGGTTGTCTTGGTGGTGCTGCTGGTGGTGGTAGTCTTGGTGGTGCTGCTGGTGGTGGTTGTCTTGGTGGTGCTGCTGGTGCTGCTGGTGGTGGTTATCTTGGTGGTGCTGCTGGTGTTGGTTGTCTTGGTGGTGCTGCTGGTGGTGGTAGTCTTGGTGGTGCTGCTGGTGGTGGTTGTCTTGGTGGTGCTGCTGGTGTTGGTTGTCTTGGTGGTGCTGCTGGTGGTGGTTGTCTTGGTGGTGCTGCTGGTGGTGGTTGTCTTGGTGGTGCTGCTGGTGGTGGTAGTCTTGGTGGTGCTGTTGGTGGTGGTTGTCTTGGTGGTGCTGCTGGTGGTGGTAGTCTTGGTGGTGCTGCTGGTGCTGGTTGTCTTGGTGGTGCTGGTTGTCTTGGTGGTGCTGCTGGTGGTGGTTGTCTTGGTGGTGCTGCTAGTGGTGGTTGTCTTGGTAGTGCTGCTGGTGGTGGTTGTCTTGGTGGTGCTGCTGGTGGTGGCTGTCTTGGTGGTGCTGCTGGTGGTGGTTATCTTGGTGGTGCTGCTGGTGATGGTTATCTTGGTGGTGCTGCTGGTGGTGGTTGTCTTGGTGGTGCTGTTGGTGGTGGTTGTCTTGGTGGTGCTGCTGGTGGTGGTTGTCTTGGTGGTGCTGCTGGTGGTGGTTGTCTTGGTGGTGCTGCTGGTGGTGGTTATCTTGGTGGTGCTGCTGGTGGTGGTTGTCTTGGTGGTGCTGCTGGTGGTGGTTGTCTTGGTGGTGCTGCTGGTGGTGGTAGTCTTGGTGGTGCTGCTGGTGGTGGTTGTCTTGGTGGTGCTGCTGGTGGTGGTTATCTTGGTGGTGCTGCTGATGGTGGTTGTCGTGGTGGTGCTGCTGGTGGTGGTTGTCTTGGTGGTGCTGCTGGGGTTCGTAGTCTTGGTGGTGCTGCTGGTGGTGGTTGTCTTGGTGGTGCTGCTAGTGGTGGTTGTCTTGGTGGTGCTGCTGGTGGTGGTTGTCTTGGTGGTGCTGCTGGTGGTGGTTGTCTTGGTGGTGCTGCTGGTGGTGGTTGTCTTGGTGGTGCTGCTGGTGGTGGTTGTCTTGGTGGTGCTGCTGGTGATAGTTGTCTTGGTGGTGCTGGTGGTGGTGGTTGCCTTGGTGGTGCTGGTGGTGGTGGTTGTCTTGGTGGTGCTGCTGGTGCTGGTTGTCTTGGTGGTGCTGCTGGTGGTGGTTGTCTTGGTGGTGCTGCTGGTGGTGGTTGTCTTGGTGGTGCTGCTGGTGCTGCTGGTGTTGGTTGTCTTGGTGGTGCTGCTGGTGATGGTTGTCTTGGTGGTGCTGCTGGTGATGGTTGTCTTGGTGGTGCTGCTGGTGGTGGTTGTCTTGGTGGTGCTGCTGGTGATGGTTGTCTTGGTGGTGCTGCTGGTGGTGGTTGTCTTGGTGGTGCTGCTGGTGCTGCTGGTGGTGGTTGTCTTGGTGGTGCTGCTGGTGGTGCTGCTGGTGATGGTTGTCTTGGTGGTGCTGCTGGTGGTGGTTGTCTTGGTGGTGCTGCTGGTGGTGGTTGTCTTGGTGGTGCTGCTGGTGGTGGTTGTCTTGGTGGTGCTGCTGGTGGTGGTTGCCTTGGTGGTGCTGCTGGTGCTGATTGTCTTGGTGGTGCTGCTGGTGGTGGTTGTCTTGTTGGTGCTGCTGGTGCTGATTGTCTTGGTGGTGCTGCTGGTGGTGGTTGTCTTGGTGGTGCTGCTGGTGCTGATTGTCTTGGTGGTGCTGCTGGTGCTGATTGTCTTGGTGGTGCTGCTGGTGGTGGTTGTCTTGGTGGTGCTGCTGGTGCTGATTGTCTTGGTGGTGCTGCTGGTGGTGGTTGTCTTGGTGGTGCTGCTGGTGCTGATTGTCTTGGTGGTGCTGCTGGTGCTGATTGTCTTGGTGGTGCTGCTGGGGGTGGTTGTCTTGGTGGTGCTGCTGGTGCTGGTTGTCTTGGTGGTGCTGCTGGTGGTGGCTGTCTTGATGGTGCTGCTGGTGGTGGTTGTCTTGGTGGTGCTGCTGGTGCTGCTGGTGGTGGTTGTCTTGGTGGTGCTGCTGGTGGTGCTGCTGGTGATGGTTGTCTTGGTGGTGCTGCTGGTGGTGGTTGTCTTGGTGGTGCTGCTGGTGGTGGTTGTCTTGGTGGTGCTGCTGGTGGTGGTTGTCTTGGTGGTGCTGCTGGTGGTGGTTGCCTTGGTGGTGCTGCTGGTGCTGATTGTCTTGGTGGTGCTGCTGGTGGTGGTTGTCTTGTTGGTGCTGCTGGTGCTGATTGTCTTGGTGGTGCTGCTGGTGGTGGTTGTCTTGGTGGTGCTGCTGGTGCTGATTGTCTTGGTGGTGCTGCTGGTGCTGATTGTCTTGGTGGTGCTGCTGGTGGTGGTTGTCTTGGTGGTGCTGCTGGTGCTGATTGTCTTGGTGGTGCTGCTGGTGGTGGTTGTCTTGGTGGTGCTGCTGGTGCTGATTGTCTTGGTGGTGCTGCTGGTGCTGATTGTCTTGGTGGTGCTGCTGGGGGTGGTTGTCTTGGTGGTGCTGCTGGTGCTGGTTGTCTTGGTGGTGCTGCTGGTGGTGGTTGTCTTGATGGTGCTGCTGGTGGTGGTTGTCTTGGTGGTGCTGCTGGTGCTGCTGGTGTTGGTTGTCTTGGTGGTGCTGCTGGTGATGGTTGTCTTAGTGGTGCTGCTGGTGATGGTTGTCTTGGTGGTGCTGCTGGTGATGGTTGTCTTGGTGGTGCTGCTGGTGATGGTTGTCTTGGTGGTGCTGCTGGTGATGGTTGTCTTGGTGGTGCTGCTGGTGATGGTTGTCTTGGTGGTGCTGCTGGTGGTGGTTGTCTTGGTGGTGCTGCTGGTGTTGGTTGTCTTGGTGGTGCTGCTGGTGGTGGTTGCCTTGGTGGTGCTGCTGGTGATGGTTGTCTTGGTGGTGCTGCTGGTGGTGGTTGCCTTGGTGGTGCTGCTGGTGGTGGTTGTCTTGGTGGTGCTGCTGGTGTTGGTTGTCTTGGTGGTGCTGCTGGTGGTGGTTGTCTTGGTGGTGCTGCTGGTGATGGTTGTCTTGGTGGTGCTGCTGGTGGTGGTTGTCTTGGTGGTGCTGCTGGTGTTCGCTATCTTGGTGGTGCTGCTGGTGGTGGTTGTCTTGGTGGTGCTGCTGGTGGTGGTTATCTTGGTGGTGCTGCTGGTGGTGGTTGTCTTGGTGGTGCTGCTGGTGATGGTTGTCTTGGTGGTGCTGCTGGTGGTGGTTGTCTTGGTGGTGCTGCTGGTGGTGGTTGTCTTGGTGGTGCTGCTGGTGATGGTTGTCTTGGTGGTGGTGCTGGTGGTGGTTGTTTTGGTGGTGCTGCTGGAGTTGGTTAGCTTGGTGGTGGTTATCTTGGTGGTGCTGCTGGTGGTGGTTATCTTGATGGTGCTGCTGGTGGTAGTTGTCTTGCTGGTGCTGCTGGTGGTGGTTGCCTTGGTGGTGCTGCTGGTGGTGGTTATCTTGGTGGTGTTGCTGGTGTTGGTTATCTTGGTGGTGCTGCTGGTGGTGGTTGTCTTGGTGGTGCTGCTGGTGGTGGTTGTCTTGGTGGTGCTGCTGGTGTTGGTTATCTTGGTGGTGCTGCTGGTGGTGGTTATCTTAGTGGTGCTGCTGGTGGTGGTTGTCTTGGTGGTGCTGCTGGTGTTGGTTATCTTGGTGGTGCTGCTGGTGGTGGTTGTCTTGGTGGTGCTGCTGGTGGTGGTTATCTTAGTGGTGCTGCTGGTGGTTGTTTTCTTGGTGGTGCTGCTGGTGTTGGTTATCTTGGTGGTGCTGCTGGTGGTGGTTGTCTTGGTGGTGCTGCTGGTGTTGGTTATCTTGCTGGTGCTGCTGGTGGTGGTTATCTTGGTGGTGCTGCTGGTGGTGGTTATCTTGATGGTGCTGCTGGTGGTAGTTGTCTTGGTGGTGCTGCTGGTGCTGCTGGTGGTGGTTGTCTTGGTGGTGCTGCTGGTGGTGGTTGTCTTGGTGGTGCTGCTGGTGGTGGTTGTCTTGGTGGTGCTGCTGGTGGTGGTTGTCTTGGTGGTGCTGCTGGTGGTGGTTGTCTTGGTGGTGCTGCTGGTGGTGGTTGTCTTGGTGGTGCTGCTGGTGCTGATTGTCTTGGTGGTGCTGCTGGTGGTGGTTGTCTTGGTGGTGCTGCTGGTGGTGGTTGTCTTGGTGGTGCTGCTGGTGGTGGTTATCTTGGTGGTGCTGCTGGTGGTGGTTGTCTTGGTGGTGCTGCTGGTGGTGGTTGTCTTGGTGGTGCTGCTGGGGTTCGTAGTCTTGGTGGTGCTGCTGGTGGTGGTTGTCTTGGTGGTGCTGCTGGAGGTGGTTGTCTTGGTGGTGCTGCTGATGGTGGTTGTCTTGGTGGTGCTGCTGGTGGTGGTTGTCTTGGTGGTGCTGCTGGTGGTGGTTGTCTTGGTGGTGCTGCTGGTGGTGGTTGTCTTGGTGGTGCTGCTGGTGATGGTTGTCTTGGTGGTGCTGCTGGTGGTGGTTGCCTTGGTGGTGCTGCTGGTGGTGGTTGTCTTGGTGGTGCTGCTGGTGCTGGTTGTCTTGGTGGTGCTGCTGGTGGTGGTTGTCTTGGTGGTGCTGCTGGTGGTGGTTGTCTTGGTGGTGCTGCTGGTGATGGTTGTCTTGGTGGTGCTGCTGGTGATGGTTGTCTTGGTGGTGCTGCTGGTGGTGGTTGTCTTGGTGGTGCTGCTGGTGGTGGTTGTCTTGGTGGTGCTGCTGGTGATGGTTGTCTTGGTGGTGCTGCTGGTGATGGTTGTCTTGGTGGTGCTGCTGGTGGTGGTTGTCTTGGTGGTGCTGCTGGTGTTGGTTATCTTGGTGGTGCTGCTGGTGGTGGTTGTCTTGGTGGTGCTGCTGGTGGTGGTTGTCTTGGTGGTGCTGCTGGTGGTGGTTGTCTTGGTGGTGCTGCTGGTGGTGGTTGTCTTGGTGGTGCTGCTGGTGGTGGTTGTCTTGGTGGTGCTGCTGGTGGTGGTTGTCTTGGTGGTGCTGCTGGTGCTGCTGGTGTTGGTTGTCTTGGTGGTGCTGCTGGTGATGGTTGTCTTGGTGGTGCTGCTGGTGATGGTTGTCTTGGTGGTGCTGCTGGTGGTGGTTGTTTTGGTGGTGCTGCTGGTGTTGGTTGTCTTGGTGGTGCTGCTGGTGGTGGTTGCCTTGGTGGTGCTGCTGGTGATGGTTGTCTTGGTGGTGCTGCTGGTGGTGGTTGCCTTGGTGGTGCTGCTGGTGGTGGTTGTCTTGGTGGTGCTGCTGGTGCTGATTGTCTTGGTGGTGCTGCTGGTGGTGGTTGTCTTGGTGGTGCTGCTGGTGTTGGTTGTCTTGGTGGTGCTGCTGGTGATGGTTGTCTTGGTGGTGCTGCTGGTGATGGTTGTCTTGGTGGTGCTGCTGGTGCTGATTGTCTTGGTGGTGCTGCTGGTGCTGATTGTCTTGGTGGTGCTGCTGGTGCTGATTGTCTTGGTGGTGCTGATTGTCTTGGTGGTGCTGCTGGTGCTGATTGTCTTGGTGGTGCTGCTGGTGCTGATTGTCTTGGTGGTGCTGCTGGGGTTCGATATCCTGCTCTCGTGTGTGTTCTTGTTGCTGTGACAAGCTGATCTTTGCTTGGTATGGTATTCAGGAATCATATTGTTACTTACTGGCTTCTCTAACGCTTCCTCTTGCTATGGTCCTCTTCATTGCTTAACCCTGTCATTCATGCACTGGCTCAAAAAGTTGCAACTCCGATAGGTATAAACCAGGTATAACCCGTCAACTGCAGCAAACCTGCTGCTAACGAAACACAAATTGTACTCTCACTTAACCGAAGGGAATGATGACACCATGTAGTGGTTGGGCTGTCAGTGTAAACTCTCTTTTGCAGATGAAAACTGACTAGTCATCTCTATTGCCAACCTCAAATGTCACTGCAAATAATGTCACATAACTCTCACACATTTTTATTATCATGTTTTGTACTCCATCGCTGTTAAGTATGGTCGATGTTGCTGGATTTATAGGTAATTATTTCTGGCACTGCATTCCAATATTGCTAACTATTCACTATTAATGCCACTGGAGTAACAAGAAATCACGGCCAACCGCTCTCCCTCAATTAGCAGTTCCTCACTGGAGTCAAAATCACTAGCACTGCAAGAACTCCATATGATCAAATTAAACTTTGTTTCCTTGCTCCGTACCGATCCTCCACTGATCAGAACTGACACTCAGTGTGGAAAATCTCAAAGACTGGCTGTGAACTAATCACCTTGCTGTGTTTCTCCATGCTACTGTTCACGCACATCCGGGCCTGTAGACTCTGGTTCTCAGTCACCGACTTTCTCCGAGCCGTACCTAGATCCTGCAGTCAAGAATAATACCCATGATTAGGTACCAGTTCTTGAAAATCTCATTAAATCTTCCTCTTGAAGATCAACGGAGTAACTTTTTATGATATCTCACTGTCCTAGGCTCCATATGTTGTCCTGACAAGGTTCATAACGACACATCCCTCGCCACTTGGAGTACCTGGTTGATACCTGGTTGATGGGGTTCTGGGAGTTATTCTACTTCCCAAGCCCGGCCCGAGGCCAGACTTGACTTGTGAGAGTTTGGTCCGCCAGGCTGTTGCTTGGAGCGGCCCGCAGGCCCACATTCCCACCACAGCCCAGTGGTCCATGCAGTACATTCACCTTTTATGACCTCATGAATGACAGTGATGTTCTCTGTACAAATGAACCGTCTAGCAGCTCCCCGTCATCAATCACACGACCTCAGGTTACACATGTGATTGGCAGATTCATGCCACCTCCAGCCAATCATGTTGAACACGATCATCTAGGTTTCCGATCAAGCACTCCTCTCTGGTTGCCAAAATTCTTCCAAGAATAACTACTGATCACCATGTTTGAAATATGACCAGCTGGGCCATAATGCTATGTTACTAAAAAACAATGCATCCTATTGTTATGTAATTTTCAAAAGATGCTATGTACCATCTAATATTTGTTTTTAAAAGTGTCAGAGTATGACTCTTGACAGCGGGAAGTTTTTCGTTTAAAAAACATTATACCTTTCATTGTGCTTAGAAAAAGATTGCTGCATGAATTGCAGCATTGAATCCCATGACACATGGGAGCTGGTCGGCCGAGCGGACAGCACACTGGACTTATGATCCTGTGGTCCCGGGTTCGATCCCGGGCGCCGGTGAGAAACAATGGGCAGAGTTTTTTTCACCCTATGCCCTGTTACCTAGCAGTAAAATAGGTACCTGGGTGTTAGCAGTCACGGGCTGCTTCCTGGGGGTGGAGGCCTGGTCGAAGACCGGGCCGCGGGGACACTAATGCCCCGAAATCATCTCAAGATAACCTCAAGAGATGAAGAGATTTGTTAAGCAACAAATGAGACCAGATGAATGATGATGTGAACTGTCACCTATCCAATATTTTAGTTGAATCAAAATCTGTTTAGTAAAGATGCATGTCCTTCTTGAATGTCCTGACTTCCAGGACGAGCGTGTGTCTTGTTTTCCGACTGTCCCCGCGGTCACCTGTCCCTCGATAGAATTCTTGGCGACGTCGGATACTTTTGATATCGTTCCCCTTATGCGTTTTTGTTCTCGTATTGGCATCCTTGGTGATATTTAGCGCCCTCTGATTATTTTGCGCATTTGATGGTGCTACATAGCCTTCCCGGTTTGGTGCCTTCTTTTGATAATTACTTACTTTCTGTTTAGTAAAGAGGTGAAAGTTTTAGAGTATTCAGAACTGATAGCAATGTCTGTCGGGATTTCTGAATAAACGATTTGTTTACAAGATAATAAACATAATATTCATTAGTGACGAAAAGAAAAACTGTGGAATGCTAAAATGCTAAAATCGTCCTGTTGAGAAATACAAGAATCCTGAAGAGTTTAAATTTAGGAGAAATTTAATAAACAGGATCCTGTCGCTGGAAATTTTTAAGACCGGAGACATCCGTCGTTTTGAATATTGTAAGAACAGTTATTTGAAATCCTCAATCCTGAAAATTTTGAGCATAATGTGAGACGCATTAAACCTCAAATTTCCTTATCTGAAACTTAATACCACAAGATCTGAAATAATTATGAATGCCAAAAAGCATTTTTGTATGAAATGTTTTGACCTCAGACAAACTTGAAACTTCCCGATCTGGTAATTTCTGGCTAATAAAGGTGTCTCTGATTTTTTTTTCACTAAAACCTTCAGATATGAAACAACTGTTTCTACTTTTGAAATCTTTTTGATAACAACTAATTTTACCCGAGATCTTCCCAGGTGTAAGACTTTCTGAAGTGATGTAACCAGACGTATCTTACATTTGTAACCAGACATATCTTACATTTGTAACCAGAAGTACCTTACATTTGTAACCTGACGTATCTTACATTTGTAACCAAACATATCTTACATTTGTAACCTGACGTATCTTACATTTGTAACCAGACATATCTTACATTTGCAATCTGACGTATCTTACATTTGTAACCAGACATATCTTACATTTGCAATCTGACGTATCTTACATTTGTAACCAAACATATCTTACATTTGTAACCTGACGTATCTTACATTTGTAACCAGACATATCTTACATTTGCAATCTGACGTATCTTACATTTGTAACCAGACATATCTTACATTTGCAATCTGACGTATCTTACATTTGTAACCAGACATATCTTACATTTGTAACCTGACGTATCTTTCATTTGTAATCTGACGTATCTTAATGCTAAAGATGTACTTAAAAGATGCTCTCAAGCAAGACAGTTTGTCGACCAAGTTGAGCCTGGAAGACCTCACATTTGAGATCGTTTTACCTGATTGTTATAGATCGTACGTCACATTCTACAGTGTAAGATTTCTTTACATGATCTTATTTTAAGGATATTATTTCATTATCTTAATAAATATGAACGGCTGCGATTAGGATATGTTTCGGCTAAAACCTCTTTATATCACATTATGAATTGAATTGTCACTGAAAACGCGCACTGGTAAAATATATTTTAATTTTAGAGTTTCGCAACTTAGATGCATACTGAGGGCACCTTGAGACCTTCGTGCTTCAGTGTTTCTTATGTGAGACTTCTAGAATAATGACTTATTAGTAAAAAAATGTATTCACATTAAATACCCAGAAAGGGCATCCCTGTGGTATGGAACCTTCTATGCAACTTACTAACTATTAAATTCCCTTAAACTTGATTTTGCCCATTTGATCTGATGAATATTTAATTCAAACCTCTGATCTTCGGCACAATTAGGGCTGAGATCTCCTGGCCTGTCATCCTTCATATCGTGAACTTCAGAACTAATATACATACTCCCAGGTAAACGCACTACCAACTAAACCATGACGAGCCCAAGAATATCCCAACCGGATCCCAAACCATATAGTTCCTTCAAACTCACGTTTGGTAGTAATTTTGGCTTAGATACTGTTGCGCTCATCACCGACTACATATTGCAATATCTGACCAGAAACATCGAAGCCTTAGATATTTTAACCTTAACCAATCGTCATGAAATAAAGAATTGAGCAAACTTGGATCCAGAGGCCCGTATTTTACACCTGACTTTACCTTTACTATGTGAGACCATACTATTGGAAACATTTAAGCGATGGTTCTTTTCAAGAGGGACATTTTGAAACCGAGATTTCTTAGCATGAAAGTTCTTAATTTGAAATTTTTACCATGAATCTATATCGACTGAGAAATTATAGAACGTCACTAGGACTGAGATGCTCTAATTCTTAACTTTTTGACTGGTGGCAATTATTGTTAGATACCATTCTAGCCATATCATTCAAGACTTGTAAATTCGGATTAACACAAAAAAATTGGAATCCCTTGTCCTGATTAGTTTATTTCCAAGGATTTCCAGTGTGATAGGCTAAAATTATATTTCCTTATAATTTGCTGAACCAAGTGTTTCTTCAAATAAGTCTTGAAATTTACAGGTACCAAAGATTCTGTGATGGACATGGCCTTAATGTCCCTGGGAGATCACCACGTGATAACCTACGGGACCTATGGCTTCGTCGGCGCCTTCCTTGGTCGTGGCCTCATCGTCTACCCTGATAATAAAGACAGGCCTACTTTTCCCTGTTTAAACTCTACGATCTTACAATCGATATCCAGGAATTAGTTCGTACCATCAACCAGCTATTTCATTAGGAACATATGCCTTTTAAATGAAACATTGAATCTGTAGTGATTTCATGCTATGCCTTATCCAGTAAATAAGTACTTAAAAATCAGATTCATCTAGTTTTTTCTTGCATTAAATTATGTTTTTCACCCTCAACCTGTGTACTGTAATTTTGATTCATCAACTTGGCCAAATTTATGTGGAATGTTAATACCTAATGTCAACACTCAATGGCCAGAGAGTGTGCTGAAATTTTGGCTTCAGCATTGTTGCCATGTAATTAGTGGTATTATTGGTATTACAGCTATTGACTTGAGCAATGAAATGACAATATTAAGGCTTCTATTCAGATTTATTTATTTATGTGATACTATAAAAATGAAATTATTTGAAGACCACGTGCATTTTACTGTCGAATTAAGGCATAATAAGCTTAAAACTTATAACACACAACACCAACCTGAATAATCAATGCATAGTGAGGGAGACCACAATAATCACATGCACCAATGATCATAGAAGGCTCCGGACACTTGAGGTCATGTTCATTTGAGAGCTTTAATCAACATCCAAGTGTATTCGACTTTGAGCATCCAGTTGTTCGACGGCCTTATATTGACCCAGAAAGAAGATTGCAGACCTATTTAACAACTAATAATTGGAATCTACTTTACTCAGTATTCTTTGGAGTGCTCTACTATTATGGATGTAATGTTAAAGCCTTCCCTGGGCTGCCACTTGAGCATGGAGGAAATAGGTGATCCACATCCCCAGTTGTAGCTTATATATATATATATATATATATATATATATATATATATATATATAAAATGTCGTACTTAATAGCCAGAACGCACTTCTCAGCCTACTTTTCAAGGCCCGATTTGCCTAATAAGCCAAGTTTTCATGAATTAATGTTTTTTCGTCTACCTAACCTACCTAACCTAACCTAGCTTTTTTTGGCTACCTAACCTAACCTTACCTATAAATATAGGTTAGGTTAGGTTAGGTAGGGTTGGTTAGGTTCGGTCATATATCTACGATAATTTTAACTCCAATAAAAAAAAATTGACCTCATACATAGAGAAAAGGGTTTCTTTATCATTTCATAAGAAAAAAAATTATAGTAAATATATTAATTCAGGAAAACTTGGCTTATTAGGCAAATCGGGCCTTGAATAGTAGGCTGAGAAGTGAGTTCTGGCTACTAGGTACGACATATATATATATATATATATATATATATATATATATATATATATATATATATATATATATATATATATATATATATATTAGTATATTTTGGTAGCAGTCTTTCCTGTAGACATATATTATTAAATATGACCGAAAAAGTAAGATTAATAATTCTAACACGAATTTTCTCAATCTTTCGTACATTACGCTTCACTGTTGGAGGTAAATCAAAAATCACTTCTCCAAAATTCATTTTTATTTCTAGTCTGACGCGACACGGGCGCGTTTCGTAAAACTTATTACATTTTCAAAGACTTCACAAATACACAACTGATTAGAACTTGCGTTTCCCTGATTTTATATCTACATTTGAGTGAGGTGGGAAGGGTGATGTGGCATTAACACAAGACAGAACACTAGGGGATATTAATAGGGTATTAAAAGTATCAACACAAGACAGAACAGAAACAATGGGTATTGAATAGAAGTGTTTGTAGAAAGCCTATTGGTCCATATTTCTTGATGCTTCTATATTGGAGCGGAGTCTTGAGGTGGGTAGAATATAGTTGTGCAATAATTGGCTGTTGATTGCTGGTGTTGACTTCTTGATGTGTAGTGCCTCGCAAACGTCAAGCCGCCTGCTATCGCTGTATCTATCGATGATTTCTGTGTTGTTTACTAGGATTTCTCTGGCGATGGTTTGGTTATGGGAAGAGATTATATGTTCCTTAATGGAGCCCTGTTGCTTATGCATCGTTAAACGCCTAGAAAGAGATGTTGTTGTCTTGCCTATATACTGGGTTTTTTGGAGCTTACAGTCCCCAAGTGGGCATTTGAAGGCATAGACGACGTTAGTCTCTTTTAAAGCGTTCTGTTTTGTGTCTGGAGAGTTTCTCATGAGTAGGCTGGCCGTTTTTCTGGTTTTATAGTAAATCGTCAGTTGTATCCTCTGATTTTTGTCTGTAGGGATAACGTTTCTATTAACAATATCTTTCAGGACCCTTTCCTCTGTTTTATAAAACAGAGGAAAGGGTCCTGAAATATATTGTTAATAGAAACGTTATCCCTACAGACAAAAATCAGAGGATACAACTGACGATTTACTATAAAACCAGAAAAACGGCCAGCCTACTCATGAGAAACTCTCCAGACACAAAACAGAACGCTTTAAAAGAGACTAACGTCGTCTATGCCTTCAAATGCCCACTTGGGGACTGTAAGCTCCAAAAAACCCAGTATATAGGCAAGACAACAACATCTCTTTCTAGGCGTTTAACGATGCATAAGCAACAGGGCTCCATTAAGGAACATATAATCTCTTCCCATAACCAAACCATCGCCAGAGAAATCCTAGTAAACAACACAGAAATCATCGATAGATACAGCGATAGCAGGCGGCTTGACGTTTGCGAGGCACTACACATCAAGAAGTCAACACCAGCAATCAACAGCCAATTATTGCACAACTATATTCTACCCACCTCAAGACTCCGCTCCAATATAGAAGCATCAAGAAATATGGACCAATAGGCTTTCTACAAACACTTCTATTCAATACCCATTGTTTCTGTTCTGTCTTGTGTTGATACTTTTAATACCCTATTAATATCCCCTAGTGTTCTGTCTTGTGTTAATGCCACATCACCCTTCCCACCTCACTCAAATGTAGATATAAAATCAGGGAAACGCAAGTTCTAATCAGTTGTGTATTTGTGAAGTCTTTGAAAATGTAATAAGTTTTACGAAATGCGCCCGTGTCGCGTCAGACTAGAAATAAAAATGAATTTTGGAGAAGTGATTTTTGATTTACCTCCAACAGTGAAGCGTAATGTACGAAAGATTGAGAAAATTCGTGTTAGAATTATTAATCTTACTTTTTCGGTCATATTTAATAATATATATATATATATATATATATATATATATATATATATATATATATATATATATATATATATATATATATGTATATGTTGTTAAATATGACCGAAAAAGTAAGATTAATAATTCTAACACGAATTTTCTCAATATTTCTTATGTTTCTTTTTACTGTTGATGATAATTGAAAAATCAATTCTCCAAAATTCATTTTTATTTCTTATCTGACGCGACGCTTGAATGCGTTATGTAATAACTTATTACATTTTCAAAGACTTTAATTTACACACACACAACTGTAACCTGAAAACACTAAACAGAGTTTTAATTAATGCTATCATTGAACAGCTTGTCTTATATACTCGCATTTGGGTGAGGTGATATGTTGCAACAGTTTTGGATGAGGTGAACAAACTTTAGACCAACACAAGACAGAACACGGTGCAATGGGTATAAATTGGATAAATGAGAAGGAAGAATGGAAGAAACTGCAAAGGGCCTATTGGCCCATACTTCCTCTTGATGTTTCGATATTGGTACGGAGTCATGAAGTGGGTAGAATATAGTTGTGCATTAATTGGCTGTTGATTGCTGGTGTTGACTTTTTGATGTGTAGCGCCTCACAGATGTCAAGCCGCCTGCTATCGCTGTATCTATCGATGATTTCTGTGTTGTTTGTTAAGACTTCTCTGGTGATGGTCTGGTTGTGGGAAGAGATTATATGTTCCTTAATGGAGCCCTGTTGCTTATGCATTGTTAATCGCCTGGAAAGAGACGTTGTTGTCTTGCCTATATATTGAGTTCTTTGGGGCTTACAGGCCCCAAGTGGGCATTTGAAGGCATGGATGACGTTGATCTCCTTTAAGGCATTCTGCTTTGTGTCTGGAGAGTTTTTCATGAGTAGGTAGGCCGTTTTCTTGGTTTTATAGTAGATCGTCAATTTTATCTTCTGATTTTTGTCTGTAGGGATAACGTTCCTATCAACAATATCTTTCAGGACACTTTCCTCCGTTTTATGAGCTGTGGAAAAAAAGTTCCTGTAAAATAGTCTAATAGGGGGTACAGGTGTTTTGTTAGTGGACTCTTCAGAGGTTGCATGGCGTTTCACTTTCCTTTTTATAATGTCTTCAACGAAACCATTTGAGAAGCCGTTGTTGACTAGGACCTGCGTTACCCTACAGAGTTCTTCATCGACTTCCTTCCATCCTGAGCTCTGGCCGAGAGCACGGTCTACGTAAGCATTGACAACACTCCTCTTGTACCTGTCCGGGCAGTCACTGTTGGCATTGAGGTACATTCCTATGTATGTTTCCTTAGTGTAGACTGCAGTGTGGAAACCTCTGCTCCTTTCCATGACTGTTACATCTAGAAAGGGCAGCTTCCCATCCTTCTCCATCTCGTAAGTGAAACGCAACACAGAATTCCGCTCAAATGCCTCCTTCAGCTCCTGTTGATGTCTGACATCAGGTACCTGTGTAAAAATGTTATGGAAATCATCGATAGATACAGCGATAGCAGGCGGCTAGATATCTGCGAGGCACTACACATTAAGAAGACGACACCAGCAATTAACAGCCAATTAGTGCACAACAATATTCTACCCACTTCAAGACTCCGCCCCAATATAGAAGCATCAAGAAATATGGGCCAATAGGCCTTTTACAGTTACTTCCATTCTTCCCTTTAACTTTCAAAATATTATACCCATTGTTTCGTGTTCTGTCTTGTGTTGAAAGTTTGTTTTCACCTCATCCAAAACTGTTGTAACATATCACCTCACCCAAATGCAGGTATAAAATCGAAGATGTTTAAGCTCTGTTCAGTTATAGTTGTGTGTGTGTAAACTAAAGTCTTGGAAAATGTAATAAGTTTTATGAAACGCGCTCAAGTGTCGTGTCCAGACCTCATTCCATTTCTCTATTACTCTTGAAAGGTGTCTATAACTCTCCACCAAGTCACTTTCTTTGACACACGAAGGGTCAGCTGGATCCTCGTCTCCTAGAGATATTAGAGGGCTCAGAAGACCACCATGAATCAAATAAGAGGGGCTTAGGGGTTCTCTTTGGGAGAAATCTTCTGTTAAGTAGGTTAGAGGTCTGTTGTTGACTCGTGCTTCAATTTCCACGACAAGGCTCTGTAACTCGGTGAGATTAGTTTTCTGCCGATGTAAGGTTTTTCTTAGGCATTTCCTTACAGTTCCCACCATTCTTTCGTAAAAACCGCCATGCCATGGTGCTCTTGGAGGAATAAATTTCCATTAGCATTATCTCTGTTTGAGCACAGAGTGTACTTCTGGATGTTTCCATATTTCTTGTAAGCAAGCTTCTCCTGCCACGAAGTTAGATCCATTATATGAGATGATTAATTTTGGGCAAGATCTTCGTGCAGCAAATCTGCGAAAGGCTTGCAGAAAGGCTTCTGCACTCATGTCAGAAGTGACTTCTAAATGCACTCCGCGTGTGGTAGCACACGTGAAAAGGCAAATGTAGGCTTTCACTGGAATCTTGTCCGGCGTGCCTGCTAAAATTAGTGCTCCTGTATAGTCGACACCTGTGGTTTCAAAGGGACGAAGGTGGACGACTCGCTCCTTAGATAGGGGCGGTGGACCTGGATAAGGACACACTCGAGCATCATATCTCTTGAAGATTACACAAGACTTGATTAAAGATTTGACAGTTTGGCGACCTTGGGGAAGCTAAAAACGTTGTCTGATTTCAATAAGAGTATCTAATACTCCACCATGCAATGTATTATGCTCATGGTAATGTAAAACTATGAGTTTAGTAATGATGTGGTGACGTGGAAGAAGTATAGGATTCTTCGTATCTAAATTTATTTCTGCGTGAAGCAGACGTCCGCCGCATCTCAAAATGTTATAGTTGTCTGAGTCAAGCCAGATACCCAGAAACTTACTCAACCTTTCTGGGAGATGTTCATATTCCTTCCCATAAGTCTCTTGTTGAGCTTGTTTGACCCAATATTTGATGGAACTAGGAAATCGATACTTAATCCCCCATCTTGTTGATGAAATCAAATACCATTTCTGTAACTCTTAGTAATTTGCTTAAATTGGAATAACGGTGAGGATTGATGGCTAAAATTTGAGGGGGTTCTGGATCCACAACAGGGGTAGTGACATAGGTCACAATGACTTGCGGCTTCTGTTGGGGCCACTGACCACTAACTAGCCATTGGGGATCCATTAAACCACATCTCAGTTTTAACTATTTGCTTTAGAGTCAAACCTCTGGATAAATAGTCAGCTGGATTGTCTTTGGTTGGGACATGTCTTAATTTATTTCCAGCAGACAATTCTCGAATTTCCCTTACTCGATTGCTGACATAGGGAGTTTTGTTGTTGTCGTTTTTTACCCACTGCAATACTGCCTCATTGTCTGACCACACTACTATTTCACCAAGGTGAACATTACTGAGGGTTTTGATCAGGCAATGAGCCAGTCTTACACCTACTAATGTGGCAGTCAATTCCATTTGGGGTAGTGACTTCCCTTTAATCGGGGCTACCCTGGCCTTAGATGTAAGCAAAAATTATTGCTGAGTATTAACTAGATAGGCTACTGAGCCATACGCTTTGCCTGAAGAATCGCAGAATACATGTAAATTTGTGGGTAAATTTAGTCCTAAGGTATTTCGGGGAACTGTAGAATACTAAGTTTGTTGTAATCAGGAATCAACTGCTGCCATTTTTCTTGGAGATCCTCCGGCAACGTTTAATCCCACCTCAAATTCCATTGCCAGCACTCCTGCATAAGGAGTTTACCCTTAATTAGAATAGGACTGAGTAGGCCTAAAGGGCCAAATGGCTTGCTGACATGGGAGAGTAGTTTTCTCATGGTTAGAGGTGAATGATTGAAATCCACCGACTTGATATTCAATTTGTCTGTGGAAGTATTCCACTCCATACCTAAGACTTTCAATTTGTGAGGTACCTTATAATCAGGGAATTCTTCCTTGATTATTTGGTTCAGGTGTTTATTATTGGAGGCCCACGACTGTAGGGGCATGTTAGCTCCTAACAGTTCACGATTAGCCTCATGGTAGATTTCCACTAGTTTATTCTCATCATTAGTGGTTCCTTGAAAATTGTCAACGTATAAATTGTTGCTAATCTCAGTCTTGTAGGGGCTATTAGACTTCTTAAGATGTGTATCCAGAGTAGCCTAGAGTAAGAATGGTGAAGATGTCGCTCCAAACAGTACTGAGGCAAATCTATAAGAAATGACTTCGCTGTTAGGATCCTATGGGTCTTTCACCCAGAGAAATTTAGTAAAATCACGATCCGTCTCTTGTAAGCCTACTCTTAAAAAGGTTTTACTAATGTCGGCCGTATAGGCAAAAACACCAGAGCAAAATCGTAATAAGCCATCGTGTAATCTTTGGGTTAGGCTAGGTCCAGTTTGTAGACAATCATTTAGTGACACACTGTGGTGCCTTTAATTTGGCACTACAATTGAATACAATCCTGATTGGTGTTGTAACTGAATCTTTCAGGACAGCATGATGTGGCAAATAATGGCCTATCTTATGGTTGTCTTCTTCAACAACTTCTATAAATTTGTTAGCAAGTTGAAGCTGTATTAAAGCATGATACAGTTGCAATTTATCTGGTTGCTTCCGTAGCCTAACTAATTGAGAATTTAATTGGGTTGAGGCCATTAAATAATTTACTGGAAGCTGTGGGTGGTTCAGCTTCCACGGGAGTCTCACCCAATATTGATTATCTTGGAAAATCACAGTATCAAGATATTGTTGATACGTCCATGTGTCTGTGGGATATTTGGGCTTGATTCTGATTAATTATTAATTAATGTAATAAATTAAATTGCGAAGGACCACCCGCTTTTAAAGTAAAGAGGGAAACTGAGTATTTCAGATCATTGGATAATTTCTAGAGGAAACCAGTGACTATGGATATAACTAGAAAGCATGATCATAATAATAATTAATGGGCTGTATTATTAAAGAAACAAACCTCAAACACCTACATTGGGGGGTTATTACTGGAGGTAAGTACGTCCAGGAATTAGTGTGGTTCGTTCACTAATTCAATTAATAATAATCTAATCCTATAAGGTAATGTTGAAACTAATATCATTCACATAAAGAGGAATATAAATATGAGCATAATAATGAGTTACAGTAAATCATACATTAATCTCAAAGCACTCTGCACAAATTAATTGCAAAGGAATGAAAAAAAAGGGAAATAAATCTTAGCTTGACGGAGATTCCTTTAGTAAGCCATAGAAGTCCTCTTAATCTCCAGACTCGGTACACTAACGAGTTGAACGGGCTAACATGGATGAAGGCAGTATGAAGAATTCTTCTCTCGTGCTGCAAGATAAATAATTTCCAGTAGCAATTGATTTAACTACTCAATTTATATTCAAGAATATTAAGAATTTACAGATGGCCAATTTAATCACCTGTTATTAGGTGTTATCACGCTGCTTAACGAACAATCACCCTGCTATTAACACACTTCTACCTGATGCATCAAATAAAAGAATACTTAGCTGTGGGCACTGTATAAGTATTAAGATTGCCGTATTTCGCATCCCAGGCTCCGGTGAACCTATCCTCGGTAGTTATGCGTTTCAGCTGGCTGATCACGTGTCATCAGGAACCAAGTCAAAGGGCTCCTTATTTAACACCAGCACTAGTTGAAGATATTATCTGCAAGGTTGTTCACGCCTCACAGTGGCGGCTTACATCTGTGGATGGATAACAACTGTCCTATTTGCTGGACAATGGCGTATTCTTATGAGTACGGTAAGCGCAGGTTTGCTTCCTTTCGGCTCTGCACGTGTCCGCGTACTGAGGAGGATGGCGTCTCTCCAACCCACGCCGAGTCGACGTTCATAAAACAAATTATTGTCTCGAACATTAATATTTCTCGTATTTGCGCTTGAAACGTTAAAGACTGGACGGGTTTATTATTTAGAGGAACAAAATATTATTATTTACCAATCTAAGAATAGTAAATATATAAGGGAGAGGAATTAATGTCTCCCCATGGCATTCATTGATGACGTTAACTCTATCGCGAGGTAGACGCTATGATTCTAACGCTCTATTCGGCTTTTAGTTAGAGGACAATTCGTCTGCAATCAGTTATCATACAGAATGCTTTAATTATGGAGAATCGTATTTAATTCTCACACAAATTGGATATAATGTGTTTACTGTAAGGAAATCTGACGCAATACTGGCGTCAGGTGACGTGAGAATTCTAGCCTAAGTCACAGATGAATTATTAGTACATGAGTATTCTACGAGTTGTTAATTTTACTTACTACAATATTTGGTATGGTTAGTAATAAGTAATAAGAATACAACAATGTTGTATTCGGTGTTGGAAATATCCAACAGTGTCATCTGGACTGGGTTGATCAGGGACTATGCCTAAGGTGTCCAAATCCCATAATTTGTGAACAGGGAGATTGGACTCATCATCCTCAGTTTCGTCTCTGTCATGTAGTGGTGACTGCTCTAGGCCTAGTCATGCCACTATTGAATTAGTTGGTTGATTACTAGTAGATTTAGACTGTTGTTGGATCAACACCGGTCCTGTGAGTAGTTTACCCCCAGCTGACAGTAACAAGTTTACACCTCGTTGCCTGGTGCATCCAGTAATAAATCTATAATAAAAGTCAGCTCCAATAAGAATACCTACATAGTTGAGACAGTCTGTATTTATTTTATGATCCGCTAGCCTAATACCGCTGCGTTTAAGAAATTTGACTGTTTGAGCAAGACCTGTAACATGTAAATCTGAGGGGATCTTGTCAACGACTATGGCTTGAATTGGGCTGGTGCAGCCTCCTATACGTACCAAGACTTTAACAACCTGGTAGTCACGAGGTCCACTATTAGTTTGGAATCCAGAGATATTCAAATTCACTCGAGCAATACGCTTCAGTTTCAACTGATCAACTAGCTGTTGAGAAATAAAGGTTTTCTGCAAACCTTGGTCAAAGAGACCACGAGTGGAAATTCTAGATCCTTTGGTAATTAATTTTAATTGAGCTGTTGGTAACGTAGTGGTGTTATTCGACTCTGTTGCAAGTACATTTATGTCTTGATGTACCTTGCAATACTGTACAGAAGTAAATTTTGTAATTTTCTTATGAGGATTGGTTGATCTTGATTGATCACTACCACACAAGGAATAATGGTGTCTACCCTTGTTGCACTTGTTGCACATACGTAAGGAGACAGTACAGCTATTGGGGTCATGAGGACCCGTGCACCTTGTGCATCTGTGTAATTCTTGCAAACGATGAATTCGGGTGTAATGGTCTGGATAAGTACTACACTTATAAGTAAGATGTTCATTATTGCAGAACAAACACTTTTTCACTGTAGGAGAAGTCGTAGGAGTGTTGCTCACTACAGGGTTTATAGGGTTCACTGTGTATGTACCTACATTTACAGATTTCCATTTCGGAGATGATTTATTGAAATCTGGTTTTACTACAGTAGTTGCACTACGTTGGGGTTTATGATGAGAGTTAGTAGAGAAGTTTGAAACACTCTTCCCATCTTGGTTGGCTCTTTGTCTTTCGACTAGGGTATGTAAACCTTCTGTAATTTCATTCATGGTCAGAGAGGTTTTATTGTACATAGTACACAATTTATCTAAAGTTTCTCTTGGTAATTTACGCCTTACAACTATCCATTCAGTTATCCATTCAGCAGTCTGAATTTGGATTTTAAGGCTTAAGGCCTTGAGTAAAGATTCTAGCTCTAGTCTGAAAGTTTGGAGAGAATCTGTAGAATTATTAGCAGATGGTAAATCCAGCAATTTTTGGACCAAGATAGTAATAGTCCTTTCCTTGTTATCGTAGTTGATCTTAAGCAATTGAACAGCTAGGTCGTAACCATCACTGGTCAGTGTTATGTTATATATTACCTTCAAGGCTTCATTTCGTAACAAGCCTTGTAAATAAGTGAACTTGGTTGTTGTAGGGATGTTAGTTTTAGAGTCTACTGCATCCACGAATTTACTCCAGAAATCATCCCAACTTTCATTCTCGTTACCAGAGAATGTGGGTATATTGATCTGGGGTAATTTGACATCAGGATCTGGATGTGCAGTAGAGGCTGTTGTTAATTTGTTTTTAGCAATTTGCTTTTTAAAGGGTTGAAGCTTAACCTGTACATCATCTTCGTACTGGGCTAAATTATTGGACCAAATTGGAATTAGTGGACCAAAATCTTGTTTTGGGCTCTGAGAACCGGTATAGAATTTAATATTAGTTGTGACTGATCCGGTTCGTTAAGGACCAAAATTTTGTGGGGGAAAACCTGACTCGAATAACTAATAATTAAATATATACTTCGATAGCTATGAAGGACCTCCACTTTTTGAGAAAAAGTGGAAAACAAAATAAAGGAATGGTAAAACTGATCCCAAGAACTAGTGTCCTATGGATCTTAGTGAAACTGTGTTTCTGATATAAATGGAGTCAAATTAACTTACACAAAATTGGGGGGTTACATGCTAAAAGATTAATACATCCCTAGCATTATTCTGGTGCTGGTTCTTCACCAGAGTAAATAAAATATGAAAGTAAATAAGGTTGATTATATAATATTAATTGAAGGTAAATGTTCCTCAATATACTACTGAAATGTTGAACAGTACCAGTAAATCAATGGGTTAGTGTAATTGATCTCTTTGGGAGACCACTACTGTAGCTACAGAGTTATTGCTACAGATAAAAAAGGGACAGCTTAGCTGTAAATCTAGAGAGGTGTAATCAGTTGCTACGCTCCGCCGACGACGTGTTGCATAGGGTAAATTGTTTCATATGAAGGTGGGGAAGCCTAGCACCTCGGTTGGCGTCGCCTTGTTACTGAAAGGCAATTACATTGTAGAAATCTTCTACATAATAGGTAACTACAAATGCATCCTAAATTATAAGGATAACTGTAGGAAATTTCAGCCAATATCTGTGCAATTTATATTCAGGCACTATAAATTCTTTCTATAGAGAAATAATGAATATAATCATCTATTTAGATTGTAAAATCACTAAAGACACGAACGGGATTTTATTATTTGTTCTACGGCCTAACGACAACTAGCCTAAATGTTAATTGTGTCCACATAATAACAAAAAGGTGAACCTAGCTGCCGAACTGCGTGTCCGTTGATGTGGAGACCAGCAATTCTTCGTCCTCCAGCTGCTGCTTGAAAGGCGTTGACTTTGGAATTGCTCATATGCTAGTCAGGGACACGGCTATGTTGTGCTAGATAACGTGGCACCGCTCTACTGGTCGTGGAAGCGAAATAAGTAGGGTCAAAACGTAGCTCTGCTACACGCTTTCAATGGCGTCAGAGTCGTGCTCTCTCCTTCTCTCATGTCTAGTGACGCTCTCCCGTCTTCCCCCTCTTCCTTATTGAACATGCGCGGCTCTCGATAGACATCTCGAGCGTAAATGATTATGTATATATTTCAATTGACTAAGGAAGGAAGAGGTAATGAGTATTAATATCATATTAAATTCTTCCGTGATAAAATAGAATTTCTCGTAACATAAATTGACTTATTAAAGTTGTGCAGCCAATCGAGGAAATTTTAAGTAAAATCATTTACATCAAAGTAATTTCCTGTAAAATGTTTAATATTGTGACGATAATCTCCTTCAAGAGATTGAGCCTGCTCTTCCCTCTACAAATACGTCGCAACAAACTATATAAAACTACTAGGGAAGAAATGTCCAACAACGACAACAACACCAGCAAGGTTTGCCAGCGAGCAAAACGTTGCAGCCAGAGACACCTGTTCAGACTCAAACCGCCAAACTACCTGTTGATCGCTACCGGCTCCGCTGATTGGTCGCCGGCCGGGCTGCAACTGCACTCGCCCCCCCATACTACTTGATGTCTGGGGTCGCCACGACCTCAGACCTGAGAATGTTCAGTGCTTTCGTGGTTACCACTCCTCCCGGCTAGACGTTAGCGTGTACTGAGAGAGGTGGTAGCTTAAAGCCAATATTCCAGCACCTCCCCTTTATTTTGTGTTGCACTTCTTGTTATTTTGCCTTAACGTAACTTTTCATTGTGTCATTTAATTATTCTTATTATTTTGATTGATTGATTTTATTATAAGAATTTGTTTGTCCATTTTTTCATGTTTTGATTTATTTAACGTAATTAAAATTTCATTGTTAAAGTTTACTTGTGTTTTGTGTGTCTTCTCCTTACCTTACCACAGACGAAGTTCCAGTTTTTCTATTTTTTTTTATAACTATGTGACGAGGCCATACCCCTAGCCTTAAACAGCCGAACACCAACGCGTTACCGTCACAATATCAACTAAATAAGGGAGTTCCAGTAAGTAGTAGTATACTACGAAATTAAACTTATTAGTAAGTAACTATTTTTAGTAAAGGAAATGATAAACTGGACTCTTGTTATAAATCCAACTAAATGTGGAGAGAATTCATGTTACTGCCTGTCGTTCCTCACGTCGTCACTCTCACTAGGAACAATCTGGCAATATGAGTAATAAATCATGATAATGATTAAATCTACAAGTTAGTAATTTTAGTAACTACTTGTGGTTAATACAAAGATTTATAAAGCTGTTGGTTATTTCCAACACGTCCAGCCCAAGTGGTTGGGCTTCCAGAGACATTAAAAAATAATCTCAGTCATCAAAGGTATTCTCTAAGACATCAAAAGTTATTCTCAATGTCATCAAAGTTATTCTCAGAAACATCAAAAGTTAATCTCTAACTCGCTTTCGTTCATTAATGTTATTCACTAAGTCATCAAAAGTTGTTCTCTAACCCAGGAAATTTTTTTAAGTTTCCACGACGTTCCTGGAAAGTATTAGAAAGGATTGAAATCGTTTGATTTCACTCATTAGATACGTTATTTTGAGTAGAATTAAATAGGTTTCCGAAACTTATAACCAAAACCTACGTACCTAACCCTAATTTGAAATTTAGATTTCTTGTACTTAGGTACAAAATTTGTACTTAGGTACTTAATTTAACTTAACTTAATTTGTATTTAAGTTAAGTATTGTACTTAAAAAACTTGTACTTTGGTACAAAATTTAGTTTTACAAAGTCAAAGCAATCAAAATTAAATGCTTTCAGATGCGTTAACCACAGGACCGTTACGGCCGGGCAAGCCCCAATCTCACTCATCTGGCTGGCCCCCACTACACCCCATTACATCCCATAACACCCCACTACACCACATTACACCCCCACTACACTCCACACCCCACTACACCTCACAACACCCTACACCCCACTACACCTCACACCCCACAACACTTCACACCCCACACACCACTACACCCTACACCCCATCACATCCCACACCCCACTACACCCAACACCCCACTACACCCCCACTATACCCCTGTGGGACATTTGGGGCTTGACTATTTATTTAAATATTAATGTAATGAAAATCAATTAAGAAGGACCACCCGCTTTTATAGTAAAGAGGGAAACTAATAAAATGTGATCATTAGAAAATTCCTAGAAGAACCAGTAACTATGGATAAAAACTAGAGAATATAATCACTTATATAATTAATGGGCTGTATATAATTTAACTGAATCAAAGCCTCAAACACCTACATTGGGGGGTTATTACTAGAACTTCATATATGTCTAGGAACTAGTGTGGTTCGTGCACCAGTTCATTATGTAATAACCTAATCCTATGACCAATTATGGAATCAATAAATAGTCACCAATAAGAACATAGATTAAGCATATCAGAAATTAAAGATTATCATAAACATGTGTTAAATCCAGTGAACAGTGATCTATGGTAATAATTAATCACAGATAATTTAAATAATGGAAAACGGAAAAAGGTCTTAGCTTGAAGACGTTTTCCAAGACATCAGTCATGAATCATCCTAGGAATCTCCTGAACTCATCATGGAACACTGGGCGATGATTAACACGGGAAAGTAACAGCTCGGGGAATTCTTCACACACAAGCTGTAAATCAAGATATATTCAGTAGCAACATGTTAGGCTGCTAAATATCTATGTTCAAGAAATTAAAAATGGAGAGTGGAAACAGATAATAACCTGTGTTTTATTTTAGTCGCTCGGCGTGACGACAAGCTACCTGGCTATAACCTATCCATAATGATGCATCAAAAGGGAATAAAGGTACTTAGCTAATAGGGCACTGTGTAAGTTGAGGCTTGCCGAAGCTCGCGTCCTAGGTTCTGGCGTCGTAATAACGAACACGTGGCGTCGAGCCTAGCCTAGATGTTGACGCGCTTCTCTGTCAAAATCACGTTGGGCTACACGGAACAAATTAACAGGTTCCAGGCTGAACGTCGAGTTAATTCTCGTTGACGATTCACCACGATGTATCCTGTGACACTGACACCAGGTAAGTTGCTATATTCTGCAACAATTCTTCACACCTCACAGTGGCGACTTTCCTCTCTCGTGGACGCCTACACACGCTCTCGGTGGCGTCTTCTAGATTAATGGCGTCTCCTCTGCCCTGCTCCGCGTCCCGCATTTGATACATAAATTATTTACTTCGAATAATATCATTTCTCGCAGTTGCGACTGAAATGCTTGGATAATGATGGGTTTATTATTCAGAGGAGTTAGATATTATTATTTGTTCGTTTTACGACGGTAAACGAACAATGGAGATGAATGTAATTCTCTTCCTGGCATTCACGCGTGACGTTAAATTTATTACCAGATAACAGTTGTAACTAGAAACGCTCTATTTGGGAGTCAGGTTATCTGTAAATAATTATCACACAGAACACCATGGTTCTTAGAGAATCAAACTCAATTCTCTGACACACTGGATATAGATGTGTTTATTATAATGGAATCTGACGCAATACTGGCGTCTGGTGACGTAAGAATTCTAGCCTTATTGTACAGATACAATTATTAGTGCATGTGAACTCTACGGTTGGTTAATTTTAATTACTACAGTGATTAGTAGATTTAGTAATAATTAATAATAATACAACAGTGTTGTATTATGTTGGAAATTTCCAACAACCCCACACCCAACTACACTCCACACCCCACTACACCTCACAACACCCAACACCCCACTACACCCCAACCCTAGCTACACCCACACCCAACTTCACCGACACCTCACTACACCCCCACACCCTATTTCACCCACACCCTAGCTACACCCACACCTAACACCCTTCTACACCCACAACCTAGCTTCACCCACACCCTAGCTAAACCAACACCCCACTACACCTACACCCTAGCTATACCCACACCCTAGCTATACCCACACTCTAGTGTTATGATCCCAGGCAGCCGAAAAACGAGTCTCCCCTTTGAGAATTAATCTATCAAGCCTGACCTGAGTAGGTCAGAGATATCCAGACATGAAGATTCATATGTAAAAGTAATTGGGTAAATTTTACAGAGAGTTTAAGAATGTGGGCAGTGAATACAAAAATAGATAAATGACTGGTTATGAGATGTGGATAATTTGCTGGAGGCGTGAGGCTCGCTTCGAGAGGGCTTTGACCCCACTTGTGCACCAGACATCGTGAGGGGAAGCTGCGCTCCATTTGAGCTCCCGTTGGAGAGCATCCCCTGTTGGATATTCCTTCAAGAGAAAGGAAGTGTGCAGACGTTCCAGCTATGGGAACGTTAGGTCTCAAGTCCTGGATGGCAAGGGGGAGTTTGTTAAGCCGCCCAGACATATTATCGTGGGCCGTGGGAGCGCCCTGATCAGACTCAGTCAGAGGGAGAGCACCCTCAACTAGACAATCTGTGGTAAGCACGATTTTAAGCCAGTTTATAGTGATTACTTGTAGTTGGTCGTGTGCCTAGCGACACTAGCGAATGTTTGTTGATAAGTTAGACATTTTTTGTAAGGCAGAAGGCCTAAAATAAAAGAGTGGAGATGGAGGAATGTCTTGGAGGACAGAGCGACGTCCGTCTCCTCTGAGCGTTGGCAGATGACAGAGAGCCCAGCTCCTGGCGGGGTATTTGCCTCGAGGACCGCCTGGCCGGGCGGAGCAAGGACCAGCCCAAATGGGGGAGTCCGCTCTCACAGCATGTAGAGAGCAGATAGATGTTGTATGCAAACATATTGTGTGGTTATTTTCGTTTATGTGTTAAAGGGGGAAACATTTTTATTGGCGTGTCAATGGGTTCAGGCCTGTCTTTGGAAGAAGTTGCTGAGAACTTCGAGCCAGTAGAGTGAGTTAGTGGAAGAGACTCCAAGACTGTGGAAGGAGTAGTGTACTCCGAGGAAGAGTAGCCGCCACAGTGAAGAGTAGGACCTCGAGCTGTGAGAAGCAGTGAAGAGGAGTGTCACGTGCTTCTGTAATACCAGTGGCGAAACTCCAGTGCTGTTCGAGGAAACTTCAAGGTGTAGCAGCCAGGAGAGCTGTGGAGGACCCTAGAAGTGGTGAAGCACCATAGTTGCTCAAGGAAGATTTCATTGTGTAGCAGCCTGGAAGAGCTGCAGAGGATCCCGGTAGTTAAACCCGGAAGAACCTGATGATATCAGGGTAGCGAACTTCCAGATGTGGAAGGGAAGTTCTGAGTTGATTATTTGTAGGGAGTTGGTAGAGTGTTTGGTTGTCATTAGCGTGCAAGACGCAGTGAAAGGTGGGTGATTGTTTGGCATTTTTGTCCCAAGGAGTATTTATACTGAAGTATAGAGTTACAGTCGTAGGCTGGATTACCTGCAGAGACAAACATGTGTGTTCTAGGATTGATAGGGTGATCGATTGATCATTGTTGTTTATCAAGGAACATTCATACTAATATGTATTCTATTGCATTCATATGCTGGTTTTCCTTGTACATGTTTTTAGATATATATTCTCTTGCTGATAGTGCAACATTGTATTATAAGACTTGACCTACTTGAGGAGTTTGGTAGTATTAGGTGGTGAATCAGGAGATAGGATACCACTTGATAAGCAGATGATAGAGTTCTGGTGGTGTTGGAGTGCAACCTGACTGAAATAGTATAGAGTGTAGGATTCATTATTATTATTATTATATGTTTGTATGTATTGTGTATGTGTTTTGTCCAGTAATTGTATTCAAATTTGCTGGTGTTTGTCCTTGTCCTAGTGAGGCTTCCCAGAAAGTAGGAAAGATGGAGAGAGATAAAAAGAACCAAGAACCACAGCTGTGGACAGGGTAGAACAGAAAACAATTACGTCAAAAGGAGATGGAGGAAATCATATCACATAAGGAGAGAGTGGGGAGTCACAGCGGCTCGAGTGGGTGTTTGCATGTGACAACGAGGCTAAGTATTGGAGCCGCATCCCCTAAGTGTGTGACTTTGAGCCCCTCTCCAAGAGCCAGAAGCACCCAGGGTGATCTGGTGGTAAAGTATAAGCACTCTACCGAGTTTTGGGTTGGGTTGTCCATAAAGAGGGATCAACGACAACACACAAACCCACACTATAATACTAGCTACACCCACACCTAACACCCTTCTATACCCACACCCTAGCTACACCCACACCCTAGCTACACCCAAACTACACTACACCCCACACCCTAGCTACACTCACACCCCACCCTAGCTATACCCCACACCCTAGCTATCATTAAAGACATCATGAGAAGGAAGGTGAAACGCCATGCAACCTCTGAAGAGACAACTAACACAACACCTGTACCCCCTATTAGACTATTTTACAGGAACTTCTTTTCCACAGCTCATAAAACGGAGGAAAGGGTCCTGAAAGATATTGTTAATAGGAACGTTATCCCTACAGACAAAAATCAGAAGATACAATATACGATTTACTATAAAACCATAAAAACAGCAAACCTACTCATGAGAAACTCTCCAGACACAAAGCAGAACGCTTTAAAAGAGACCAACGTCGTCTATGCCTTCAAATGCCCACTTGGGGACTGTAAGCCTCAAAGAACTCAGTATATAGGCAAAACAACAACATCTCTTTCCAGGCGATTAACAATGCATAAGCAACAGGGCTCCATTAAGGAACACATAATCTCTTCCCACAACCAAACCATCACCAGAGAAGTCTTAACAAACATTACAGAAATCATCGATAGATACAGCGATAGCAGGCGACTTGACATCTGCGAGGAACTACACATCAAGAAGTCAACACCAGCAATGAACAGCCAGTTAATGCACAACTATATTTCACCCACTACAAGACTCCGCACCAATATAGAAGCATCAAGAAATATGGGCCAATAGGCCCTTTGCAGTTACTTCCATTCTTCCCTTTAATTTACCCAATTTATACCTATTGCACCGTGTTCTGTCTTGTGTTGAAAGTTTGCTCTACCTTGTGTTGAAAGTTTTGTTCACCTCATTCAAAACTGTTGTAACATATCACCTCACCCAAATGCGGGTATATAAGATGAAAGCTGTTTAAATTATAGCATAGTAGAACTCTGTTTAGTGTTTGTAGGTTATAGTTGTGTGTGTTTAAACTAAAGTCTTTGAAAATGTAATAAGTTATTACGAAGTGCGTTCAAGTGTCGGGTCAGATTTGAAATAAAAATGAATTTTGGAGAATTCATTTGATCAATTACCATCGACAGTGAAAAGAAACATAAGAAATATTGAGAAAATTCGTGTTAGAATTATTAATGTAATTTTTGGATCATATTTAATAATATATGCTTACAAGAAAGACTGCTACTAAAATATACAAATATATATTATATATATTATATATATTATATATATATATATATATATATATATATATGTGTCGTACCTAGTAGCCAGAACTCACTTCTGAGCCTACTATGCAAGGCCCAATTTGCCTAATAAGCCAAGTTTTCATGAATTAATTGCTTTTCGACTACCTAACCTACCTAACCTAACCTAACCTAACTTTTTCGGCTACCTAACCAAACCTAACCTATAGAAATAGGTTAGGTTAGGTAGGGTTGGTTAGGTTCGGTCATATATCTACGTTAATTTTAACTCCAATAAAAAAAAATTGACCTCTTACATAATGATATGGGTTGCTTTATCATTTCATAAGAAAAAAATTAGAGAAAATATATTAATTCATGAAAACTTGGCTTATTAGGCAAATCGGGCCTTTGGACCAACGTACCTGTGGACGAGACAATCGGGATGATAGCCGACAGAGTGTATCGTGATCCAGCCTGTACTCCTCTTGACAAACCAGAAAATATTCTGAGGAAACTACTCCAAGCTTGTACTAAAGAGGCACCCTTCTTGAGCCCGGATGGACACATGTATAAGCAAGTAGATGGGGTCGCCATGGGTTCTCCCCTAGGTGTCCTGTTTGCAAACTTCTACATGGGTACCATCGAGCAAAAAGTCTTAGTCGACATGAACTTGAAACCGGCCATATACTGCAGGTATGTTGACGACATTTTTACACAGGTACCTGATGTCAGACATCTGCAGGAGCTGAAGGAGGCATTTGAGCAGAGTTCCGTGCTGCGTTTCACTTACGAGATGGAAAAGGATGGGAAGCTGCCCTTTCTAGATGTAACAGTCATGGAAAAGAGCGAAGGTTTCCACACTGCAGTCTACACTAAGGAAACAAACATAGGAATGTGTCTAAATGCCAACAGCGACTGCCCAGACAAGTACAAGAGGAGTGTTGTTAACGCATATGTCGACCGTGCTCTCAGCCACAGCTCAGAATGGAAGCAAGTCGACGAAGAACTCTGTAGAGTAAGGCAGGTCCAAGTCAACAACGGCTTCTCCAATGGTTTCGTCGAAGACATCATAAGAAGGAAAGTGAAACGCCATGCAACCTCTGAAGAGACAACTAACACAACACCTATACCCCCTATTAGACTATTTTACAGGAACTTTTTTTCCACAGCTCATAAAACGGAGGAAAGGGTCCTGAAAGATATTGTTAATAGAAACGTTATCCCTACAGACAAAAATCAGAGGATACAACTGACGATTTACTATAAAACCAGAAAAACGGCCAGCCTACTCATGAGAAACTCTCCAGACACAAGGCAGAACGCTTTAAAAGAGACCAACGTTGTCCATGCCTTCAAATGCCCACTTGGGGACTGTAAGCTCCAAAAAACCCAGTATATAGGCAAGACAACAACATCTCTTTCTAGGCGTTTAACGATGCATAAGCAACAGGGCTCCATTAAGGAACATATAATCTCTTCCCACAACCAAACCATCGCCAGAGAAATCCTAGTAAACAACACAGAAATCATCGATAGATACAGCGATAGCAGACGGCTTGACGTTTGCGAGGCACTGCATATTAAGAAGTCAACACCAGCAATCAACAGCCAATTAATGCACAACTATATTCTACCCACCTCTAGACTCCGCTCCAATATAGAAGTATCAAGAAATATGGACCAATAGGCTTTCTACAATCACTTCCATTTCAATACCCATTGTTTCGTGTTCTGTCTTGTGTTGATGAAATTAATACCCTATTAAATACCACCTCACCCCATCCACCTCACTCAAATGTAGATATAAACAAATCGGAGATATGTAAGTTCTATTCAGTTGTGTATGTGTAAAGTCTTTGAAAATGTAATAAGTTTTACGAAACGCGCTCAAGTGTCGCGTCAGACTAGAAATAAAAATGAATTTTGGAGAATTGATTTTTGAATTACCTCCAACAGTGAAAAGAAATGTACGAAAGATTGAGAAAATTCGTGTTAGAATTATTAATCTTACTTTTTCGGTCATATTTAATAATATATATATATATATTATTATATATATATAATAATATATTATATATATATATGTGTTGCGATTCAGAGGGGAAATGCCTGTTGCGTCTTGGGCACTAGTCCAACTTCAGAGGAATTCCAAGAAGTGTTTGACTTGCAACAATGATCGAACCCGTCTGTGACATTCATCAATGTTTCCCATTGTTGTGTTTTTCAAGAGATCCATAACCTTTAAGCACCTTTAAGCACCTTTTTGCATTATTATTTTTGTATCAACCCATGTATATCTTGTAACCATCAAATGCATAATAAAGCACAAAAAATAAAAAAGGAAGGGGGTGGTAGGAGAAAAGCACACAGAAACTGTATTGGAGGGGATCTAAACATTCCCTCTAATGCGTTATGCGTGGTTTCCTCCGAGGCTATGGGTCCCCCTTCTTCCAACTAGAGGTGGTACTCCCTTCCATTATATATATATATATATATATATATATATATATATATATATATATATATATATATATATATATATATATATATATATATATATATATATACACACAAATTTAAATAGCTTAAATTTTATATTTTGATTACTTTGGGTTCGATAGCCCTCGTCTTAACTACTTTCATTGTTTTTTAGGGGGTTAGTGTTTTTGGTAAGAATTAAATAGGATTCCAAAAAGCTAAACTGTGACTATTTAAGATTTATGTGGTGTACACATTAGGATTTATGTGGAGTAAACATTAGGATTTATGTGGTGTACACATTAGGATTTATGTGGTGTGCACATTAGGATTTATGTGGTGTAAACATTAGGATTTATGTGGTGTAAACATTAGGATTTATGTGGTGTACACATTAGGATTTATGTGGTGTAAACATTAGGATTTATGTGGTGTACACATTAGGATTTATGTGGAGTAAACATTAGGATTGATGTGGTGTACACGTTAGGATTTATGTGGTGTAAACATTAGGATTTATGTGGTGTAAACATTAGGATTTATGTGGTGTAAACATTAGGATTTATGAAGTGTAAACATTAGGATTTATGAGGTGTAAACATTAGGATTTATGTGGTGTAAACATTAGGATTTATGAGGTGTAAACATTAGGATTTATGTGGTGTAAACATTAGGATTTATGTGGTGTAAACATTAGGATTTATGTGGTGTAAACATTAGGATTTATGTGGTGTAAACATTAGGATTTATGTGGTGTAAACATTAGGATTTATGTGGTGTAAACATTAGGATTTATGAGGTGTAAACATTAGGATTTATGAGGTGTAAACATTAGGATTTATGTGGTGTAAACATTAGGATTTATGTGGTGTAAACATTAGGATTTATGTGGTGTAAACATTAGGATTTATGTGGTGTAAACATTAGGATTTATGAGGTGTAAACATTAGGATTTATGAGGTGTAAACATTAGGATTTATGTGGTGTAAACATTAGGATTTATGTGGTGTTAACATTAGGATTTATGTGGTGTAAACATTAGGATTTATGTGGTGTAAACATTAGGATTTATGTGGTGTAAACATTAGGATTTATGTGGTGTAAACATTAGGATTTATGAGGTGTAAACATTAGGATTTATGAGGTGTAAACATTAGGATTTATGTGGTGTAAACATTAGGATTTATGTGGTGTAAACATTAGGATTTATGTGGTGTAAACATTAGGATTTATGTGGTGTAAACATTAGGATTTATGTGGTGTAAACATTAGGATTGATGAGGTGTAAACATTAAGATTTATGTGGTGTAAACATTAGGATTTATGTGATGTAAACAGAGACGGGACTGGTGGCGACAGTGAAGGCGTCAATATAGGCTTGATGCATTGCGTTTATGCTTTTTGTTGTCACTGCTTCTCCTCTTCTCTATTATTATAAACAATCCTACACCTTAATAACAATAACGAGGCAGAAGCAGTTGTTACAAAATTAATATTAATAGTTTCTGGCTTATAAACTTCCGTTTAAGCACAAGGGACATCTACACGTGGCAATGTTTACAATCTCTCTAGCTAGCGTCGTCTTCCCCGGTGTTCGTGAGACAAGTAGCCGTCTACACCTCTGGCTAGCGTCGTCTCCTCCGGTGTTCGTGAGACAAGTAGCCGTCTACACCTCTGGCTAGCGTCGTCTCCTCCGGGGAGTGGGCTCCTGAGCTACCGTGCAGTGAGGACGTGTCGCCTGCTCGCTCCGGTAGTTTGAGTCGGTTCTCACTACGTGAAGAGAGCCATGGGGAAGGCTCAGCGCAAGAGGGAATGGAAGCAGCTTTCGGACGAGGAGGGACGGTGGACCGATGTGCAGCAGGCACCAAAGAAAACTGCTATCGAGGCTTTACCACTTGCTTCTACCAGCAAGTCAGCAGTCGTAATGGACCTAGAGGGGCCGGCGTCAGTCACACACCAGCCAGTGTCAGTCAATGCTTCTCTGTCCACAACACAGCCGCAGGACGGCAGTGTGAGTCTGGAGAGGACACCACCAGTTTCACGCCAGCCAGTGTCAGCCATTGTTCCTCTCTCCACAGCCCAGCCGCAGGACAGCAGTCTGAGACAGGGGAGGACACCACCAGTCTCACACCAGACATCGCCAGCCTCTGCACATCTTCCAAAATTCAAGATCATGCAGACCGACCACTTTCCTACAGCATATGGAGTAGTAACGGCGATGGAAAAAGAACAACCAGAGCTCAAACTTTCCATTACAGTCAACCTGAAGGGAGAAATAATACTGACACCTCAAGACCAACAGACTGCACATTACTTAGAGAAGGTAAGAGTCCTGCAGGGGAAACCTGTGTGCTTGGTAAAGCTGGACCCTTCAGAACGACGCACACGAGTCGTGCTTTTGGGATACCCAATCGACTTTCCCCTGGATCCAGTGCTAGAACACAAGCAAGTCCTGAATGCGGAACGTTGCCACACAAAAGTAGACAAGGCAGCGACGCGTCAGGTTCTGGTGACCGTCATGGGACGTGTGCCAGAAACTTTCGGTCTTGGAAATTGGGGGACATACCGACAGAGGCCATACGTCCCGGAACCCCTACGCTGCTTCAGGTGTCAGAAATACGGCCACCATCAGTCACGCTGCACAGGACAGGAGAGGTGCGGAGTGTGCAGCCTGAGACATCCCACCAAAGACTGTATTGCCAAGCACAAGGCAAACCAGACCACTACAGCCAAATGTCCAAATTGTGGGGGGCAAACATTATGCCTGGAGCACAACCTGCTCTGCACGGAAACAAAAAGTGCAGACAGCTCAGGCCAGGATCAACACACTGGCCAGCAATACATCCACCAACACCAACGTCTGGAACACTCGTGCACAGCCACAACAGCCACCCGCTCTCACAGAGCAAAATTTCCCGAATCTGTCAATTCCGAATGAGACATTACACGAAAGTGTTGCAGAAGTCCAGCAAATGCAAAAGAGCAGAAAACACTTACTTTCGGAATCTACTCACCAGCTATACAGTTTTACCGAGGTCCACCTGAAAACCATCGTGAAGATCATGGCAGAGACCATTATCAATTGCCTACAGATGACGCAGAACGCCTCACAACAACAGACTCAAGACATCACTTGTGTGATAATGGACAAGATCGTGCAGCAGACCACAGTTACACGAGAATTAGACAGTCTCCGACAGGATGGAGCACAAGAGGACAAACAACGCAACTTGGACATACTGACTACCAACAACAGTCGGCTAGTCAAGACACCGGAACATCGACATTCACAAACGCAACTGCAAGACGCAGTGACCACCCACGATCAACAGACTCTTCCAACACAGGAGACAGACAACAACAGCCAATGCAGTCTGATCTGCAGCAACGCCAACAAAGACGTATTGAACAGCAGAGATGCGCAGGTTCCGCCAACACAAGAAACGGCCGCGAGCAATCAATGCAGTCCGACTTGCAGCAATACCAACAACAAAGTGATGGACCACAGTTCTGCACAGATTCCAACAATGCCGGGGTTGACCACGGACAATCAATGCAGTCCGACCTGCTGCACTTCCAACAACATAGCGATGGACCACAGTTATGCACAGATTCCAACAACGTCGGGGATGACCACGAACTATCAATGCAGTCCGATTTGCAGCGACACGACTTGCGAGGCGGAGAATATAGAGGTCGATTCCGAGGAGGAGTTCTAGTAGAACAAGCAACACCAACCGAACCCGTCGTCTGGCCATTACGAATTCTGCAGTGGAACATACAAGGTCTTGGAAATAAATAACACACACTTCAGGAGGCTGCAATCAGCACGAAAGCAGATATAATCGTTTTGGAAGAAACTCTTTTCCCAGCCACGAAATCCTTCAGATTAGCTGGATATCAGCACTATGTTCTACCGTATGAGCAGGGGAGACTAAGAGGATTGATGACCCTAGTCAGAAACACCATACCCAGCAAGAAAATAGACTCAGTTTCATGTGGGGATGGAGTAGAGGTATTAGCAGTTACAGTGAATATGGCTAATTTTGAGCTCCTCATATACAACGTCTACAAGCCCCCTAGACGTAAACTAGAAGCAGAGGCAGTGCTTGCCTTGGCCACGCAGGAAAATTTAATTATTGCTGGAGATTTTAATGCTCATCATCCAGAGTTAGGTGCAACTGGGCCAGCCAATGCAGATGGGCGCCATTTAGCTGCAGCTCTGCGAGAAGTACCTGAAATTACGCTTCTCAACACTGGGGAACCCACTCACATTCTAGGAGGTTCCCTTGATTCATCTCAACAGCACTCCAGCAACAGGCGAAGTGGGAAGTAGACCCGGTGATCACTAGTGACCACTATGCTACTGTCACGACACTCAACCTGGCACGACCTCCTACACCACCTGCGCAGCCTCGGTGGAATTTAGGAAAGGCCAATTGGAATGTATACCAAGATGAACTTGAAAAATGGTATGCAACGTACACGCCACCTGAGGATTTGAACATACACGAGACCAATCTGCAGGAAGCCGTTGCAGCTGCTGCGAACAAAGCTATTCCAATCATTATCGCAGGTAACACGAAACGAAAGAACTATTGGTTCTATAGTATTGACGTTAAAGAACAGAACCACAGAGTCAATATCTTCAGAAAACATCTAAAGAGAAACCCCACACCAGAAGGAAAAACTCTGCTACGAGCGGTGATATCTGAAGCAAGACGAGTTTCTCGAGAAGTAAAGGAGGCAAGATGGTTTGAGTGGTGTCAAACTCTAAATGAACATAGTAGTCTTGGCAAGATATGGGGTCAGATTAAAACTATATCAGGTCGACCAGCCCGGCCACAGGCTGGTCGACTGGCCTCCTGCAATTCAACCATTGCAGGAGGCTGAGAGACTTGCTCTCCAATTTGCAGAAAGAACAGCTTCATATCAGCTTCCTGCAATGGTCCGAAGGCAGTAAGAACACTTGAAACAAGAGAGGATGACAGTCATTCATGAGGGCATAGCTATAAATGACGAATGTGACTGTCCCTTCACCGAACAGGAACTAAGCAGAGCCAAAAAAGGTGGTAAGGACACTGCACCAGGTGCTGCTAACATTACATACTCAATGATCGCACATGCAGGTCCTGCTGGAGACCGAGGGATATTGGACGTCATCAATGCGTCTTGGCAGCAAGGCAGACTACCGCCCTCTTGGAAGAAAGCAGACATCATCCCGATTCCTAAGCCGAATGAACCTGGCAATTACAGACCCATTTCATTAACATCATGCGTTAGTAAAACTGCAGAACGGATGGTCTTAAATAGGCTACTGTGGAAGACTGGAGACCTTCATAAACACATATTTGGCTTCACTAGAGGAGTAGGTACTGCAAACTGCATAGCAACATTACTAGGAACAGTTAACTCGGGTCCAGCTATAGTGGTCTTCCTTGATCTGGAAAAAGCGTTTGAACTTGCAAGCCCGCCAGCAATACTACACACCTTAGTTAAAAAAGGTGTGAGGGGGAAAATGCTAGCATGGATTCAAGATTACCTAAGTCACAGGTATGCCAGAGTAAAGTTGCAAGGACAAGTGTCGGACTACCACTTGCACGAGAATGGGACTCCACAAGGAGGAGTCCTCAGTCCTAGTCTTTTTAACATCCTTATGGAAAACCTTGTTACCATGTCCTTTACAGAAGGGGTTACATTGCTAAGCTATGCTGATGATCTAGCATTAGTCGTTACGGGTCCTTCACTTCTAAATAAAGCTCAAGGTGCTTTAGATCAAGTGACATCTGAATGCAGTGTTTTAGGGCTAAAAATATCTGCACAGAAGTCTAAGGCGATGAGACTAGGTGGCAAGGCTCCAGACAGGCACCTACGCATTCAGGACATTAACCTTCAGTGGGTTACACAATATCGATATCTCGGAGTGTGGATTGATTTTAAAATGACATTCCATAAGCAAATTCAATATCTAAAGGAGAAAGCAAAGTCACGAATAAATATAATGAGAGCAATCACAGGGCCCCGTCTAGGAGCGGGACACAGAGTGTTGAGAATGTTTTACATACACGCCGTTCGTTCCCTGGTTGATTATGCAGCGCCTGCCTTACTCACTCTTTCTCCTGGTCAGTGGGCAAACGTTGAGGTTCTTCAAAATGATGCATTGCGAGTCATAACAGGTGCTCCCAGATGGACTAAAATACTGAACCTAAGACTAGAGACAAAGCTAACGTCGATTGAAATAAGGGTAAAGGGGATTGCTGCGTGCATGCTGACCAAGATATTGACTAGACCTAGAATCAGTTCACTTAAAGATATGATCACTGGAGCACTAACTCTGGACAGAAGAGCCTCCAATGGCAACAGGTGGACCCATTGTGCGATAAACGCCATCGATACATTCGATATGGCAAACACAGTCACTGAGAGGGGTGTCGACGACATACATGCAGACTTTGTTATACAAGCCCCTTGGGAATCTCTGCCAGCAGACTTTCAGATTATGGCTCTTGAAGGAAAGAAGAACCAGACACATCCTCATCTGCTACGTCACATTGCACAGATGCATATAGAAGCAAACATGGCATCCCACAGCTTCACTTACTTCACGGATGGGTCAGTAGACCAGCAGGGACAAGAAACCGGAGCTGCAGTTAAAGCGGGAAACTCTGTATATAGTTGGAGGCTCTCAAATGGGTGTTCGACTTTACAGACTGAGATGCTAGCCATTCAAAAGGCTTTGGAACATGCTCTTGCTGAACACCGACAACATGTTATCATCCATACAGATTCGAGAACCGCCATTGAAACCTTGCAACAAGAACACATATGTGATAACATCCATCTGCTCACCAATGTCTTATCATTCATGCACACACTCAAACGACAAGGCCGACGGGTACTTATCAACTGGGTGCCAAGTCATGTGGGACTATTAGGTAATGACATTGCAGACGAAGCTGCAAAACTTGCTACTCAGAGGAGAAATGTAGACATTTACATACCACAGAGTCTATCCCAGATGAAGAAAGTAATTCGAAACAGAGCAATGCGAAAGATGTACAGTGACCACAACACAGCAGTTGCAACATTAGGGTCTGCGGGTTGGTACAAGAATTCGACCAACTACGAACCACTTAGTTTGATGAACGGGGGCAGTAGAACAACAGAAGTGCACTTACATCGCATCAGGCTTGGATACCCATGTGCATGGGAAATAGGCTTACAGGTTCCGGAAGATGAGAGGAAATGTCAACACTGTGGAGAAATGCCCGACAGACCACTGGAACATTATCTAACACAGTGCACAGTTACAAACCCGTTAAGATTTCACCTTCGATTCAACAGAGCAGAGGAAGTTGTTAAACACATATGGCAAAATCTTACTGAAGCGACCATACGAGTCATACATACTCATCCTCCGCCCAGGTAAAACAGAAACAAGCATCACTTAGTGGGCCAGCCAGGGCCCGCGCAGGATTATCCCTGCTAATAAGAAAAAAAAAAAAAGTCTCCTCCGGTGTTCGTGAGACAAGTAGCCGTCTACACCTCTGGCTAGCGTCGTCTTCCCCGGTGTTCGTGAGACAAGTAGCCGTCTACACCTCTGGCTAGCGTCGTCTCCCCCGGTGTTCGTGAGACAAGTAGCCGTCTACACCTCTGGCTAGCGTCGTCTCCCCCGGTGTTCGTGAGACAAGTAGCCGTCTACACCTCTGGCTAGCGTCGTCTCCTCCGGTGTTCGTGAGACAAGTAGCCGTCTACACCTCTGGCTAGCGTCGTCTTCCCCGGTGTTCGTGAGACAAGTAGCCGTCTACACCTCTGGCTAGCGTCGTCTCCCCCGGTGTTCGTGAGACAAGTAGCCGTCTACACCTCTGGCTAGCGTCGTCTCCCCCGGTGTTCGTGAGACAAGTAGCCGTCTACACCTCTGGCTAGCGTCGTCTCCCCCGGTGTTCGTGAGACAAGTAGCCGTCTACACCTCTGGCTAGCGTCGTCTCCCCCGGTGTTCGTGAGACAAGTAGCCGTCTACACCTCTGGCTAGCGTCGTCTCCCCCGGTGTTCGTGAGACAAGTAGCCGTCTACACCTCTGGCTAGCGTCGTCTCCCCCGGTGTTCGTGAGACAAGTAGCCGTCTACACCTCTGGCTAGCGTCGTCTCCTCCGGTGTTCGTGAGACAAGTAGCCGTCTACACCTCTGGCTAGCGTCGTCTCCTCCGGTGTTCGTGAGACAAGTAGCCGTCTACACCTCTGGCTAGCGTCGTCTCCTCCGGTGTTCGTGAGACAAGTAGCCGTCTACACCTCTGGCTAGCGTCGTCTCCCCCGGTGTTCGTGAGACAAGTAGCCGTCTACACCTCTGGCTAGCGTCGTCTCCTCCGGTGTTCGTGAGACAAGTAGCCGTCTACACCTCTGGCTAGCGTCGTCTCCCCCAGTGTTCGTGAGACAAGTAGCCGTCTACACCGGATTCACGAAATATTTATATTTTCGACACGCTATTCTTAATTTTTATAGATAATATTTAGCGGTAAGCATTTATTATTCCTTTCTTTAGGATCATGTTGTCTTTCTTGAATAGTGGTTATATCTTAGTGTTCTTATGAGAATGTGGATTTTCTCATGTTTGGATTCAGACGCCTATAGTGTCGAAAACGGCTCGGATTGCAGTTGTTGTTGTTGATAGAGGAGGAAGCCTCGTGGATCTGTTCTATATATACAGCTTAGGTCGACTGCTAGCAGCCGTGGAGTGAGGACGTTTACCGACCCTCCGTGGCTGTTGGAGTTGTTTGCTGTTTTGGTCGCCAGGTGGTGTGGGCGTCTCTGCCCTACCAGTTTTGTTGCCTGCCTGGCTGCGTTGACGTGGCAGTTCTGACATGGGGGGGCCATCTTCCTCCTGTTCAGCGTGTGAACTCCGTGGGCCTGGAGTTCACTTGTAAGGCTGATTATCCGACCATCGAGATGGTGATGTGTGACATGCTTCGTATCCCGGTGGAAGCTGTTTACGGCGTGGAGCTAGTTACGGCCCATCGGGTTGTTATTAAGTTCGTGGTGGAGGACGAGTACCGGGACTTCCTCCGTCGGTACGGGGGGCGTACGTTGCCATTGCCAGACGATGCCGGCTCTGTGGCGATATCGGACCGCAGTGGTGCCCTGACTTATGTCAGTATCCATGGTGCGCCCCTGGAGTTCCCTGATGACCTTCTCCAGCGTTACTTCGGGGGGTTTGGTACTGTTGTCAGCGTGCGGGTGAACATGCTCTCCTCGGGGCGGTATGCTGGGCGGCGTACAAATATTCGCACGTTGGGGATGCGCCTGCGGTCGGATATACCTTCTTCTGTCCGGCTTATGGGGTACTACGTCCCGGTGTATTATGCCCGGCAGCCTCGTACCTGTTTCCGGTGTGGCCTGTTGGGGCATCAGGCTGCCGGGTGCTCTGCGGCCCCTGCTGCTCCTGTCAACTTGTTCCGCGACGAGGATATCCCGCCCGCTCCCTCTGGCGGCAGTCTCTGGTGATGTTGATGAGGTGGTGCGCGTCCCGTCTGCCGCTGCAGCTTCCCCGGCGGCGCCTGCCGTTCCTCCGGTTGTTGCCGTCCCTCCTCCGGTTCTTGAGGTACCGTCGGTTGGTCTGCCTGATCCTGTCGCTGTTCCAGCTGCTCCCGTGGGCCTTCCTGGAGCTCCCTGTGTGACGTCGCTGTCTTCTCCCTCATCTTCTGATGCTGCGCCTGGCCCTGTGTCCGTGACTCTGGTCCCGGATGTGCTTGGTGCTGGGGTGACTGCGGAGCCTCCTGCTGTGTGTGGCCCGGTTCCCCCTGTGGTAGAGGCTGCTGCCGTTCTGGCGTCGGTTCCTTCGGCTCGTGGTACCCGTGTTTCTGGGTCATTTACCGGCTCTGACGATATCCGGCCGGTGCCCAAACGTTCCGGCGTTCGTCTTCTTCCTGGGCCGACGTTGGTGACTTCAGTGACTGTGGGGCTTCGGGTGTTGACAGTGTGCATACGGATGCGTCGATGTCTCCGCGGTTCATGGTGGCGGAGGTCCATGTGCCTGCTGGTGCTGGTGCCTGTGTCTCGGACGTGCCTTCGGTTCTTTCTCCACCGGGGGACTCTCCACAGTGGGGGGTGGTGGCTCCCGCTGCCAGGGATGGTGTGGACTCTGGTGCTGGGCGTGGCCTGGTGGTGACGTTACGGAAGGATGCGCGCCGTCCGGGTTCCCTGCTGTCGTCTGGTGGTGTGCCCGGGGCCGCGGGTACCCCTGTGGTGCGGGTGCGCGTTGGGGCCCTGGGGGACGTGTTGCCGGCGTCTGTGATGCCACCGGGTCACTGGTCGAAGATTGCCGAGATACTGCTGTCTGACGGACCGGAGTGCTTTCGTGGGGGGCAAGTTCCCTTCCTGTGGGGGCGAGTGGCGACTTCTCGCCTCATGAGTACTACCATCTGGGTCCCCAGTTTGCAGGTGTTTGTTGCCCCGGTTCCAGATGTTATGGCGTCCCCGGTGGATGGACGAGACCCTTGGCAATGGGTGCTCTGGGAGGCGTTCAATGTAAGATTCCCGCGGGCCAAGTTCCCGGGCAAGTTTGTGCTCTGATTTCTTGTGTGTTTGCTATGACATGCTGTGTGCCCTTCTGGCTGTTTGTTTGCCCTGTTCTGTTATGTGCTTCTGCCCCTCTCCCTTTGTGCGTAGCTTTGCCGTGTGGCATATTAGTTTCTAGTGCTTGGCGTCACTCGTTTCGCGTTTTGGCTTGGCGTTTCGCCTTTTCTGGCTTTGCGATTCACCCTTCACGGGTACGCCGGGGCGCATCCGATCCCACGATCGTCATCGCCCCTAACTCAACAACAACAACATATATACAGCTTAAACCACGTGGTCTCTATTCCTTCCAGTCATCTGTATATATAAACCTACAATTCCTGTATAACAGGCTATGTGTTTTGTTTACATATATGTGTGTGTGTGCGTAACTACCTAAATGTACTTACATGACGAGAGCTACGCTCGTGGTGTCCAGTCTGGATTTATATTACAATAAATGTATAACTTGAGAATAATTTATGTTTAGGACAAAGGTTCATTTCCCTGTTTGTCAGTAGGCTATCACTGAAACCGTAATATGCTTTCGGACCATCGCAAATACTTAGATAACTACCGATGTGATCTGAGAGGGAGGTTCGTGTATGCTTCCCAGTGTGTATGTGCGGGCGTACATATGTGCTGGAATGCGTCTATTACGCCCGAGTGTTTATTGATGAACACTCATGGGTTTGGCGGTGCTATGAGTCCATGGAAGGCATGAGTATGTGGGCGGCATGAGTGTGTTGGCCAAATATGAGTGTGTGTGTGTATGTGTACCTCACGAGTGTCATGAGGCATAGGAGCGTGGGTGACACAGGCTCGCAGACTGCACATGTGCCTGTGCAGCATACTCATATGGGAAGCATAGACGTGAGGGCTTCATACACACGTCACACACACACACACACACACCTGCTAGCGGCATACAAGTGTGTGTGAGGCACTCAGATGTAGGGGGGGGAGGTGAGTGCAACTGGCCTCAGATGGCAGATGAGTAGTTATGAGGAAAGGGCAGATGAGTGGGGGGGTCCTGGAGTGAAGAGGCAGGTGGATGAGGATGAAAGTGTAGGTGGATGAGGGGGAAGGGGAGGGGGTGAGGGGAAACTACTGGTGACCCTCTCACCTGCTGACATTTCACACCAACCTCCACCCACTCACTCACCCCTCTCACAGTCCATTCACTCTCACTCACCCTCTCTTACAGTCCAATCACTCTCACTCACCCTCTCTCACAGTCCCCTCACTCTCACTCACCCTCTCTCACAGTTCACTCACTCTCACTCACCCCCCAAAACCACATATTTCTAAACACCCAGCCTCATATGTACCAATATCACATGCCACACCCGTCATCTCACACATCATCGTCATTTCCCCCCCCCTAGTATCTGTGGTCCTCCACACCTACATGATCTCCCACACCTGCACCAACACCCACACCTGTGTCTCCTCCCACACCTGGGTGACCCACACTAACCTGAGACAAAGCCTTTAACAGCCGAGTGGTGGGACAGTCGGAGTGGCTGTAGGCGGCCCAGCTACTCCCTCCCCCCCCCCCCCCCACACTCATGACAGACAGCTCAGTAATCTCAACATATCCACCAAAACAATAATTTATTGCAAATAAGGAAAGCAATAGAAAATTAGGAAGAATCAACAGGACCAACAAAAAACGAAATTGGTTTGCTGTTTATGCAAATGGTAGGCACCCACAAACCTTCACGCCGTTTTCTATGACACGGAGTAAAGTAATGAGTAATTTATAGTCTATAGATTCTAAGTACAACATTATGAAAAGTCTTGTTACTTCTGATGAGATAACTAGGCCTTTTTATGAGGGAAAATGGGTAAGGGTAGAACTAATTATTTTGAAAAGTTCATTGGGCGGAGTTGTTAGAATAGTGTTGTGAGGGAGAAGAGGCTACTGGAGACATTCTCCATATCTGCTACAAGTACATCTGTGGCTGCACATGTCATCCTTACATTGACGCTTGTCTTTAAGGCCTAAGGCCTATCTGCAAGGTTCTTAAGGTGACCACAAGTATACTGGACTAAAGTATACTCTCAGTATACAGCAAAAAAGGGGAGTTATACTTCTCAGTGTATATATATATATATATATCCACGTCTATCGTTATGGTGTATTTTTAGACCGTTAAATAATTAAATTTTAAATCCCTACCTCCTTTCAAATTTGAACCATGACGGTTAACGGTATTGTCAACCGTCAGATAATTCAATTTCAAATGTCTTCCCGCTACTTGTTCTATTTGGGTGTTGGTGTCCATGCTTCTAATACTGCTGGGTTTGGTTCATACAGTTTAGCCACTACACCAAAATAAAAGTGGTTTGGAAGAGCTACAGTTGTATTTTAAAATTTATCTTATATATATTTTAAGGTGTGGAGTCTCTTGGGGCCTCTATCTCTTTCACTCTTCACGCTGAAGCTGTTTTTGTTCCTTCATGCTAAAGCTGTTTTTGTTTCTTGGCGCTGAAGCTGTTTTTGTTTCTTGGCGCTGAAGCTGTTTGTTTCTTGACGCTGAAGCTGTTTTTGTTTCTTGACGCTGAAGCTGTTTTTGTTTCTTGACGCCGAAGCTGTTTGTTTCTTGACGCCGAAGCTGTTTTTGTTTCTTGACGCTGAAGCTGTTTTTGTTTCTTGACGCTGAAGCTGTTTTTGTTTCTTGACGCTGAAGCTGTTTCTTCACGCTAAAACAGTCTGTCTTTCACCCTATTATTTGTTTTGTATAAACTTTTACTTGCAAATGCTACCAATAATTAAGTCTTAATTTCCTTCAAATATATGTTTTTAAGCAATGATTATTATGCATGGCAATGGGGAAAAAGTATGGCAATAGGGTAAAAAAGTATGGCAATGGGGGTAAAAAAGTATGGCAATGGGGGTAAAAAAGTATGGCAATGGGGGTAAAAAAGTATGGCAATGGGGCTCAAAAAGTATGGCAATGGGGCTCAAAATGCATGTGAATGGGTAAAACAGTGTTGGTAAACTCATGGCAATGTTGCAAACAATTATACTAAGACGGTTTTATGCTGTTGCATCTGCCACGAGCTGTGTTGCCCTCAGCCTGGACCTGCGGGGGGGGGGGGGGGGGGGGGGTCTTTAAGGTCACTAAGATAGTCTTTACTAAGTCTTGGATGGACGGTGTCCAGTTCAGCCTTTTGGATGACGCCAGCAGCCAGTGAGTCATATTAGAGTCGTAGATTAACGCCCATACGCACACACACACAGCCGGTGGCCGAGTGGACAGCACGCTGGACACGTGATCGTGTGGTTGCGGGTTCAATCCCGGGCGCCGGCGAGAAACGATGGGCAGAGTTTCTTTTACCCTGAATGCCTCTGTTACCTAGCAGTAAATAGGTACCTGGGAGTTAGACAGCTGCTACGGGCTGCTTCCTGTGTGTGTGTGTGTGTGTGTGTGTGTGTGTGTGTACTCACCTAGTTGTGTTTGCGGGGGTTGAGCTCTGGCTCTTTGGTCCCGCCTCTCAACAGGTGTACAGATTCCTGAGCCTACTGGGCTCTATCATATCTACACTTGAAACTGTGTATGGAGTCAGCCTCCACCACATCACTTCCTAATGCATTCCATTTGTCAACCACTCTGACACTAAAAAAGTTCTTTCTAATATCTCTGTGGCTCATTTGGGCGCTCAGTTTCCACCTGTGTCCCCTTGTGCATGTGCCCCTTGTGTTAAATAGCCTGTCTTTATCTACCTTATCAATTCCCTTGAGAATCTTGAATGTGGTGATCATGTCCCCCCTAACTCTTCTGTCTTCCAACTCTGTGTGTGTGTGTGTGTGTGTGTGTGTGTGTGTGTGTGTGTGTGCGCGCGCGCGCATAAGAGGCTGGTACATAAGCTGGAGAGACAGGCAGGTGTAGCTGGTAAGGTGCTCCAGTGGATAAGGGAGTATCTAAGCAATAGGAAGCAGAGAGTTACGGTGAGGGGGTGAGACCTCCGATTGGCGTGAAGTCACCAGTGGAGTCCCACAGGGCTCTGTACTCGGTCCTATCTTGTTTCTGATATATGTAAATGATCTCCGGAGGGTATCGATTCATTTCTCTCAATGTTTGCGGACGCTGCTAAAATTATGAGAAGGATTAAAACCAAAGAGGACTTTTTGAGGTTTCAAGAAGACCTAGACAAGCTGAAGGAATGGTCGAACAAATGGTTGTTAGAGTTTAACCCAACCAAATGTAATGTAATGGAGATAGGTGTAGGGAGCAGGAGGCCAGATACAAGGTATCATCTGGGGGAGGAAATTCTTCAGAAGTCAAAGAAGGAAAAAGACTTGGGGGTTGATATCACGCCAGACCTGTCTCCTGCAGCACATATCAAGAGGATAACATCAGCGGTATATGCCAGGCTGGCCAACATACGAACGGCATTCAGAAACTTGTGTAAAGAATCATTCAGAACTTTGTATACCACATAAGTCAGGCCAATCCTGGAGTATGCAGCCCCAGCATGGAGTCCATATCTAGTCAAGGATAAGACTAAACTGGAAAAGGTTCAAATGTGTGCCACCAGACTAGTACCCGAGCTGTGAGGTATGAGCTACGAGGAGAGACTATGGGAATTAAACCTCACTTCGCTGGAAGACAGAAGAGTTAAGGGGGACATGATCACCACATTCAAGATTCTGAAGGGAATTGATAAGGTAGATAAAGACAGTCTATTTAACACAAGGGGCACACGCACTAGGGGACACAGGTGGAAACTGAGTGCCCAAATGAGCCACAGAGATATTAGAAAGAACTTTTTTAGTGTCAGAGTGGTTGACAAATGGAATGCATTAGGAGGTGATGTGGTGGAGGCTGACTCCATACACAGTTTCAAGTGTAGATATGATAGAGCCCAGTAGGCTCAGGAATCTGTACACCTGTTGATTGACGGTTGAGAGGCGGGACCAAAGAGCCAGAGCTCAACCCCCGCAAACACAACTAGGTGAGTACACACACACACACACACACACACGTCAGTTAGCCTAAATTCTCCAATATTCATTCCTAAAACTGCCTCACGGGACTGCAACCTTATCAAACAAAGCTGTCTGGTATTTCTAACTGTCAACACAAATTAACAACTTAACATCTCAATCATTGCAACTGTTGATAAATAGACACTAACTAACCTTGCTATGAGATATAAATACAAGTGCCAAATTTGATTCAGAAGGCAACTCCAGCGTGGCCTAGTCGGATAGAACAAGTTCCTAATCCGGATAGATCTGCGTTCGAGCCTGTCGGAACGGTTGCAAGTACAGGGCACAGATTTCTCTGTGTGTCCCCTCCTGTAGGAGCATCAGTTTCGATAGATTCTCTGGATAGCCGAAGATTGATTGACCGACTCCTTGGAATGTGGGGAAGGGTTGAAGTCCGGGGGGCCACGGACGGATACCTGGATCCACTGACCTCGGGCAGGTCTTTCAATCCACCTGGATTTCAGGTGGGGAGAAGGGAGGCAATTTGGGTCGACACAAATAGCTTCCTGGACCCAAAACCCCTTGGATACACGGACACGGACACTCACACGGACACGCACACGGACACTCATGGACTCTGACACGAACCGAAGGTTCGTGTCAGATAATAAGAAGGGAGTTGATAATATAATAAGGTTGTATAATATAATATAATATATAATAATAATAATATAATATATAATAATAATAATATAACAATAATAATAATATAATAACATAATTAGGTTGGTTAGTTGGTTAGGTTAGGTTGCTCAGGTTAGGTTGCTCAGGTTAGGTTGCTCAGGTTAGGTTGCTCAGGTTAGGTTGCTCAGGTTATGTTGCTCAGGTTATGTTGCTCAGGTTAGGTTGCTCAGGTTAGGTTGCTCACGTTCGGTTGCTCACGTTCGGTTGCTCACGTTCGGTTGCTCACGTTCGGTTGCTCACGTTCGGTTGCTCACGTTCGGTTGCTCAGGTTAGGTTGCTCAGGTTAGGTTGCTCAGGTTAGGTTGCTCAGGTTAGGTTGGTTAGGCAGGTTGCTCAGGTTAGGTTGCTCAACCTTAGGTTAGGTTAGGTTACATTGCTTAGGTTGGTTGGTTACGTTGGTTGGTTAAGTTAGATAGCTTAGGTTGGTTGGTTAGGTTGGTTGGTTGGTTGGATAGCTTAGGTTGGTTGGTTGGATAGCTTAGGTTGGTTGGTTAGGTTGGTTGGTTTGGTTGCTTGGTTAGGTTAGATAGCTTAGGTTGCTTGGTTAGGTTAATTGGTTAGCTTAGGTTGGTTGGTTAGTTAGGTTGGTTGGTTGAATAGCTTAGGTTGGTTAGGTTGCTTGGTTAGGTTAGATAGCTTAGGTTGGTTAGTTAGGTTGTGTCGGAAAATCCGACACCATTTAATAATCATACAGATAATAGCTGTATTGTATAAACAAGTTACCCATAGAAAACGTAACTTGTAGTGGAATTACCGTCTAAAGACAACGGGATATCATCACCACATACCATTATAAATTGACCAGCTATTCTGCTGGGAATTATTCTTAAATACATTAGTCTTTGGACTTTACCATCATAAAAACATCTTATATAAATTAACTTAATTATCAATATTAGAGTAAATGTGACCCTTCTATCACTTTCTGACATGTGGACAATGTAAGCCAGGCGTCAGAGTGAGGAAGGAGGGCAGCCATTGTTTATATTGAGACCAGAGGCTCACACGGGAGCAAATTCGGCTCCTGTTAAATTTACTTGGACGTAGTGTTATGGAAACCAAAGGTGTACCATTTTTCAACACGCTGTCTACATATCAAGTTAAGTGTTCTTTCCGAAACCCATTATCTATCATTAGTGGCCATTAATGTCATTGGGTAGGGTTAGCCGGTTAGAACGCGAAATCGCCTCAAACTAAAGGTAATTAAGCCAGGTCTTCAATGTTCCATGTACAGTTTTCTCTGATATAGCTTGTCATATATAGAATCTGGCTTTACAGCTAGCGCCCTTTTGACAGGTCAAGACGAGGAAGCAAGATTTGTGCACCAGTTACTGGGTGATATGGAAGCTACCTCAAAGAGGATAATTTGGTGTCTACACCCTAGTTATACCTGGTGGACTAACCTGCTGTACTATAAGATAAGGAACCTTTTCAATGTATGTAGTTAATACTGTAGTTTGATTGGCTGCATATATATTAATTTAATAAACCCCCCCTAATGTGTAGAGGATCGATTTGTGAGATTATGAGATTATTGCAGAAATACAGTCCACTTATCATTATACAAATTGCTATCGAAGTATATAAATTAACATAAATATAAATTCATATAAATTAAATAAATATAAATCTCACAGGTCGGTTCCCACAGGTTGGTTGGTTTGATAGCTTAGGTTGGTTGGTTGGTTTGATAGCTTAGTTAGGTTGGTTATGTTGGTTACGTTGGTTAGGATGGTTGATTACGTTGGTTAGCTTAGGTTGGGTTGGTTGGTTGGTTAGGTTGCTTGGTTAGGTTGGTTGATTACGTTCTTTGGTTAGGTTGGTTGGTTAGGTTGGTTGGTTGATTAGGTTCTTCGGTTAGGTTGGTTGGTTAGGTTGCTTAGGTTAGGTTGCTTAGGTTAGGTTGCTTAGGTTGGTTGCTTAGGTTGGTTGGTTAGGTTGGTTATGTTGATGAGGTTGGTTACATTGGTTAGGTTGGTTAGGTTGGTTGGTTACGTTGGTTGGTTGGTTGGTTGGTTGGTTATGTTAGGTTAGGTTGGTTAGGTTAGTTGGTTGGTTAGGTTAGTTGGTTGGTTAGGTTAGGTTGGTTACGTTGGTTGGTTAGGTTGGTTGGTTACGTTGGTTAGGATGGTTGCTTACGTTGGTTAGGTTAGGTTGGGTTGGGTTGGTTGGTTAGGTTAGGTTAGGTTGATTGGTTAGGTTGCTTGGTTAGGTTGGTTGGTTAGGTTGGTTGGTTAGATTGCTTGGTTAGGTTAGATAGCTTAGGTTGGTTGGTTAGGTTAGATAGCTTAGGTTGGTTGGTTAGGTTAGATAGCTTAGGTTGGTTGGTTAGTTAGGTTGGTTGGTTAGATAGCTTAGGTTGGTTGGTTAGGTTGCTTGGTTAGGTTAGATAGCTTACGTTGGTTGGTTAGGTTGGTTGGTTAGGTTAGATAGGTTGGTTGGTTAGGTTGGTTGGTTAGGTTAGATAGCTTACGTTGGTTAGGTTGGTTGGTTAGTTAGGTTGGTTAGTTAGGTTGGTTGGTTGGTTGGTTAGGTTGGTTGCTTAGGTTAGTTGGTTGGTTAGGTTAGGTTGGTTACGTTGGTTGGTTACGTTGGTTAGGATGGTTGGTTGCGTTGGTTAGGTTGGGTTGGTTGGTTAGGTTAGGTTGGTTGGTTAGGTTGCTTGGTTAGGTTGGTTGGTTAGGTTGCTTGGTTAGGTTGCTTGGTTAGGTTAGATAGCTTAGGTTGGTTGGTTAGGTTAGATAGCTTAGGTTGGTTGGTTAGGTTAGATAGCTTAGGTTGGTTAGGTTGGTTGCTTAGTTAGGTTGGTTGGTTAGATAGCTTAGGTTGGTTGGTTAGGTTCCTTGGTTAGGTTGCTTGGTTAGGTTAGATAGCTTACGTTGGTTGGTTAGGTTAGTTAGGTTGGTTGGTTAGGTTAGATAGCTTACGTTGGTTGGTTAGGTTAGTTAGGTTGGTTGGTTAGGTTAGATAGGTTGGTTGGTTAGGTTGGTTGGTTAGTTAGGTTGGTTAGTTAGGTTGGTTGGTTAGATAGCTTAGGTTGGTTAGGTTGGTTGGTTAGTTAGGTTGGTTAGTTAGGTTGGTTGGTTGGTTAGATAGCTTACGTTGGTTAGGTTGGTTGGTTAGTTAGGTTGGTTAGTTAGGTTGGTTGGTTAGATAGCTTAGGTTGGTTAGGTTGGTTGGTTGGTTCGGTTCCTTGGTTAGGTTGGTTGGTTAGGTTGCTTGGTTAGGTTAGATAGCTTAGGTTGGTTGGTTAGGTTAGTTAGGTTGGTTGGTTGGTTAGGTTAAATAGTTTACATTGGTTGGTTAGTTAGGTTGGTTAGTTAGGTTGGTTGGTTAGATAGCTTAGGTTGGTTGATTTGGTTGGTTGGTTAGTTAGGTTGGTTGGTTAGTTAGGTTGGTTGGTTAGTTAGGTTGGTTAGGTTGGTTGGTTAGGTTAAGTTGGTTACGTTATTACGTTGGTTAGGTTGGTTGGTTACGTTGGTTAGGATGGTTGGTTACGTTGGTTAGGATGGTTGGTTACGTTGGTTAGGTTGGTTGGTTGGTTAGGTTAGGTTAGTTTGGTTGATTAGGTTAGGTTAGTTTGGTTGGTTAGGTTGCTTGGTTAGGTTGGTTGATTAGGTTCTTTGGTTAGGTTGGTTGGTTAGGTTGCTTGGTTAGGTTGCTTGGTTAGGTTAGATAGCTTAGGTTGGTTGGTTAGGTTGCTTCGTTAGGTTAGATAGCTTAGGTTGGTTGGTTAGGTTAGATAGCTTAGGTTGGTTGGTTAGGTTAGATAGCTAAGGTTGGTTGGATAGGTTGGTTGGTTAGGTTAGATAGCTTAGGTTGTTTGGTTAGGTTGGTTGGTTAGTTAGGTTGGTTTGTTAGGTTGGTTTGTTAGGTTGGTTGGTTGGTTAGGTTAGATTGGTTGGTTAGGTTGGTTGGTTGGTTAGGTTAGATTGGTTGGTTAGGTTGGTTGGTTAGGTTGGTTGGTTGGTTAGGTTAGGTTGCTTAGGTTGGTTGCTTAGGTTGGTTGGTTAGGTTGGTTAGGTTGGTTGGTTATGTTGGTTGGTTGGTTGGTTGGTTACGTTAGGTTAGGTTGGTTGGTTACGTTAGGTTAGGTTGGTTGGTTAAGTTAGTTGATTGGTTAGGTTTGGTTGGTTACGTTGATTAGGTTTGGTTGGTTAGGTTTGGTTGGTTACGTTGGTTGGTTACGTTGGTTAGGATGGTTGGTTACGTTGGTTAGGTTAGGTTGGGTTGGTTGGTTAGGTTAGGTTAGGTTGGTTTTTTAGGTTGGTTGGTTAGGTTGCTTGGTTAGGTTGGTTGGTTAGGTTGCTTAGTTAGGTTGGTTGGTTAGGTTGCTTGGTTAGGTTAGATAGCTTAGGTTGGTTGGTTAGGTTAGATTGCTTAGGTTGGTTGGTTAGGTTAGATAGCTTAGGTTGGTTGGTTAGGTTAGATAGCTTAGGTTGGTTGGTTAGGTTAGATAGCTTAGGTTGGTTGGTTAGGTTAGATAGCTTAGGTTGGTTGGTTAGGTTAGATAGCTAAGGTTGGTTGGATAGGTTGGTTGGTTAGGTTAGATAGCTTAGGTTGGTTGGTTAGGTTGGTTGTTTAGGTTGGTTGGTTTGTTAGGTTGGTTAGGTTGGTTGGTTGGTTAGGTTGGTTGGTTAGGTTGCTTGGTTAGGTTGGTTGGTTAGGTTGCTTGGTTAGGTTAGATAGCTTACGTTGGTTCGTTAGGATGGTTGGTTGGTTAGGTTGCTTGGTTAGGTTAGATAGCTTACGTTGGTTCGTTAGGATGGTTGGATAGGTTGGTTGGTTAGGTTAGATAGCTTAGGTTGGTTGGTTAGGTTAGATAGTTTACGTTGGTTAGGTTGGTTGGTTAGTTAGGTTGGTTAGTTAGGTTGGTTGGTTAGATAGCTTAGTTTGGTTGATTAGGTTGGTTGGTTAGTTAGGTTGGTTGGTTGGTTGGTTAGGTTGGTTGCTTAAGTTGGTTGGTTGGTTAGGTTGGTTAGGTTTGGTTGGTTAGGTTGGTTGGTTAGGTTAAGTTGGTTACGTTATTACGTTGGTTAGGTTGGTTGGTTACGTTGGTTAGGATGGTTGGTTACGTTGTTTAGGTTGGTTGGTTGGTTAGGTTAGGTTAGGTTGGTTGGGTTGGTTGGTTAGATTAGGTTGGTTGGTTAGGATTCTTGGTTAGGTTGGTTGGTTAGGTTGGTTGGTTAGGTTGGTTGGTTAGGTTAGATAGATAAGGTTGGTTGGATAGGTTGGTTGGTTAGGTTAGATAGCTTAGGTTGGTTGGTTAGGTTGGTTGGTTAGTTAGGTTGGTTTGTTAGGTTGGTTGGTTAGGTTAGGTTGCTTAGGTTGGTTGCTTAGGTTTGTTGGTTAGGTTGGTTACGTTGGTTGGTTACATTGGTTAGGTTGGTTGGTTGGTTAGGTTAGGTTAGGTTGGTTGATTAGGTTCCCTGGTTAGGATGGTTGGTTAGGTTGCTTGGTTAGGGTGGTTGGTTAGGTTCCTTGGTTAGGTTAGATAGGCTACCAACAATTACAGCCCCTTTTCTATTTCTATTTCTACAAACCTAGCCTAAACTAACCTAACTGTTGTCAGCGTGCGGGTGAACATGCTCTCCTCGGGGCGGTATGCTGGGCGGCGTACAAACATTCGCACGTTGGGGATGCGCCTGCGGTCGGATATACCTTCTTCTGTCCGGCTTATGGGGTACTACGTCCCGGTGTATTATGCCCGGCAGCCTCGTACCTGTTTCCGGTGTGGCCTGTTGGGGCATCAGGCTGCCGGGTGCTCTGCGGCCCCTGCTGCTCCTGTCAACTTGTTCCGCGACGAGGATATCCCGCCCGCTCCCTCTGGCGGCAGTCTCTGGTGATGTTGATGAGGTGGTGCGCGTCCCGTCTGCTGCTGCAGCTTCCCCGGCGGCGCCTGCCGTTCCTCCGGTTGTTGCCGTCCCTCCTCCGGTTCTTGAGGTACCGTCGGTTGGTCTGCCTGATCCTGTCGCTGTTCCAGCTGCTCCCGTGGGCCTTCCTGGAGCTCCCTGTGTGACGTCGCTGTCTTCTCCCTCATCTTCTGATGCTGCGCCTGGCCCTGTGTCCGTGACTCTGGTCCCGGATGTGCTTGGTGCTGGGGTGACTGCGGAGCCTCCTGCTGTGTGTGGCCCGGTTCCCCCTGTGGTAGAGGCTGCTGCCGTTCTGGCGTCGGTTCCTTCGGCTCGTGGTACCCGTGTTTCTGGGTCATTTACCGGCTCTGACGATATCCGGCCGGTGCCCAAACGTTCCGGCGTTCGTCTTCTTCCTGGGCCGACGTTGGTGACTTCAGTGACTGTGGGGCTTCGGGTGTTGACAGTGTGCATACGGATGCGTCGATGTCTCCGCGGTTCATGGTGGCGGAGGTCCATGTGCCTGCTGGTGCTGGTGCCTGTGTCTCGGACGTGCCTTCGGTTCTTTCTCCACCGGGGGACTCTCCACAGTGGGGGGTGGTGGCTCCCGCTGCCAGGGATGGTGTGGACTCTGGTGCTGGGCGTGGCCTGGTGGTGACGTTACGGAAGGATGCGCGCCGTCCGGGTTCCCTGCTGTCGTCTGGTGGTGTGCCCGGGGCCGCGGGTACCCCTGTGGTGCGGGTGCGCGTTGGGGCCCTGGGGGACGTGTTGCCGGCGTCTGTGATGCCACCGGGTCACTGGTCGAAGATTGCCGAGATACTGCTGTCTGACGGACCGGAGTGCTTTCGTGGGGGGCAAGTTCCCTTCCTGTGGGGGCGAGTGGCGACTTCTCGCCTCATGAGTACTACCATCTGGGTCCCCAGTTTGCAGGTGTTTGTTGCCCCCGGTTCCAGATGTTATGGCGTCCCCGGTGGATGGACGAGACCCTTGGCAATGGGTGCTCTGGGAGGCGTTCAATGTAAGATTCCCGCGGGCCAAGTTCCCGGGCAAGTTTGTGCTCTGATTTCTTGTGTGTTTGCTATGACATGCTGTGTGCCCTTCTGGCTGTTTGTTTGCCCTGTTCTGTTATGTGCTTCTGCCCCTCTCCCTTTGTGCGTAGCTTTGCCGTGTGGCATATTAGTTTCTAGTGCTTGGCGTCACTCGTTTCGCGTTTTGGCTTGGCGTTTCGCCTTTTCTGGCTTTGCGATTCACCCTTCACGGGTACGCCGGGGCGCATCCGATCCCACGATCGTCATCGCCCCTAACTCAACAACAACAACATATATACAGCTTAAACCACGTGGTCTCTATTCCTTCCAGTCATCTGTATATATAAACCTACAATTCCTGTATAACAGGCTATGTGTTTTGTTTACATATATGTGTGTGTGTGCGTAACTACCTAAATGTACTTACATGACGAGAGCTACGCTCGTGGTGTCCAGTCTGGATTTATATTACAATAAATGTATAACTTGAGAATAGTGTAGAGGGAACCACATTCAAAGTGCCCGCCAAGGAGACATTTTACAGTATAGGCAGGGCTGTGCCCTGATTGGTGGACGACGACGGCGCACGGCCTACCCGCGCGGCAGCCCGCGCAGGCCGAGTGGGCCAGATTTGAACTGCATGTGACCCAACGCGGACGACGCCTGCCCGGCACCACTGGCACTTAGGATATGTGCCCATAGGACCCCTAAGAGGCATTGATTCCCTCTGTCCTACCCTTCCTGAGGAGCCTAGACTTGCTCCACCTACCCTACCAGCCCTTCCTCTCCCTACGACGACAGTTCCAGGTGAATTACTGTACTATTGTTGTAACACGTGGGTCACCTCTACATTGGCGCAGTGAGTAAACGTTCCCACGCGGTGATCAAGAGGACCTCGCCAAGATATCTGCATCATCGTTCTGCCGACTTCAGTCAAGACGTCTTGGATAGTGTTCAACGGTTCCAGTCTCGAATTACTGGCTTTGGTTGCACCATAGATGTTCTTCGGTTCGTTGTTCAATAGCGGTGCCCAAGATATTTCAACCCCTGTTTTTTTTGTGCATATGTTTTATTCCACATCTCGTGCAATCCCCCAAGATTCTCCATAAGTTCCAGTTATCAGTGTTTTATACGGATTATTTCTCCGGATTTGTTGCATTTTATTGTCTTGTCCCCCAAGCACCGATTCCCGCGGTCCCCAAGTTCTTTGAAGAAGGGGAGACGAGTACCACCATTCACACGGAATACGGGCCACCGTTCATGAGCATACCCGACCTGTATTGTTTACGAATCCGCTCGCGGAGGATTTCAGGCTGTCGTTCCCGAGCGCATCCGTCTCCAGTGTGTTTACTACAGCGACGCTGGTCCCAGCTCTGCAGGGTGCTTGCTACAGGTCTGTTATTTTCTCATTTCTACTGTTAGCTAGACGTAACCTGTTCTAGGCTTTCTACAGAAGTAACGGCTCAAGGGGAAGAGATACATTAAGTGAGCCTGTGAGTTTGTATTCATACCAGATTTAAGGTGGATGGTGATCCGCCCTGCACACAGTTCCACACGTTCACCTGCAAAAAGTGTTTTTGAGAACCCTCAGCCCAGTGCTTATGAAAATCAGGCACATTGCTTGTTAAAGTTCCTCAAAGTGCCTGCCATGTCAGATTTTCCAGTTTTGCAAGTGCAGTAAGTGCCCAGTTTTTGTCTAAGCCTCAAGGGATTTAGGTACCAATTAAGTGTGCAGTGTTTTATGTTGCTTGAACCCCACCTGGCCCCATCATTTACATTATTGACTGTGCAGTGCTTATTTTTCCTGGTGGAACATTTATCTCTATCTCTGAACATTGGAACCTTAAGTGTGGCCATTGGTGTCTGTGTTTGTTTGTTTTTTTTGTTTGTGGCACGAGATATTGGAGCTTTAACTTTCGACACTAGCACAATGGCCCCAATCAAGATAAACTCTGCTTCGGCTGCTGAGCTGCTGCTGCTACCGGGTGTAGGAGATACCTTGGCCGCTCGCATTATCAAGTTTCGGCGTCGCCATGTGATCACGGAGGACAACATTTATGATATCAACCGCCTTCGGGTCAAACCCGAGTTGATGGCTGCTATATCGTTTGAGGTGGACCCGTCCCAACAGGGCCCCGGGCCCTTAGGTCAGGGGGCAGGAAGTCGTTCATCGTCCTCGTCCAGCGAAACGGGAACCCGCCACTCCTCTAGGGGTGCCACCAGCAGCAGCCAACGTGGACGTCGACCTCAGTCACCAGCTTACTCCAGGGCTAGTGGCCAGCAAGGTACTCGGCAGGGGAGCCCCTCCCACCATCGATCGGCTCGATCAAGGAGACGGACAGCTCGACACTCGTCACACAGCTCTCTGACTTCCGATTCGGATGCCTCTCTATCCCGCAGCAGGCGGACAGGTTATCGCCAACAGAAAGAGACCTTCCGCACACCACCTCGGGCGTTGGACTATGATGGGAAGTCAGATTGGGCCACCTTCTACCGCCGCTTCACGTCTTATGCCTCGGAAAAGGACTGGAGTGGGCCTACGTCATTGACACAGTTAGGATGGTGCCTCAAGGGTAAGGCAAGTGATTTTTACAATCGCTTACTGGACAGAGAACCGTCGATCGATTATATTCGCATGATGCATAAGATGATCAAGCGATTTGGCGATAGGGAAGTTCTGGATGTAGCTATGATGAAGTTTAACCAGGCCCAGCAGGAACCAGAAGAAGATATTGCTGATTGGGCAGATAGGGCCCACCACTTGGCTCATCGGGCCTACAAACATGTGCCACGATGGGAAGTGGAACAAATCGCAGTAATGAGATTCGGCCAGGGATTACAGGACAAGACTCTGGCAGAATACATTGCCAATGCAAGAAATTCGTCAATGGAAGAGGCCATCGACCGGGCCCAAACCTTCCAGCACAATGCCGTAGCAATCCACGGCTCCGCAAGTTCAAGCAGGCACGACTCCCACCGCCGCGGGTCCCAGGGGCCAGCAGTAAGAGTGAATGCAGTGGGCAGGTACTCCCGGTATGAGCAACCACCCAGGAGTAAGGACGCTTCTCGGCGCTCGACACCAGGTGCCTCGCCGGCTACCAGTCCCGCAGGCCGTGGAACCGGTACTCACCACCCGTCGAGTGCAGGCTCGGGTCCTTCATCTTCCATGGACACGGAGGCGAAATTGGACGTCTTGGTAGCAGGTGTCTCAGAACTCAGCGGGAAATTGGATCAGGTGTGTGAGAGTTTGAGGCGTCTCACAATGGCCATCATATCGCCGAATATTCGTCGTTCCCCATCTCCCAGGCGATCGCTGCAGTGTTTCAGATGTAGGAAAGAGGGTCACGTGGCTCGGGAATGTCTGGAACCGGGAAGTGATGGGGAGGGAAGCCGCCGGCTCAGGGACCCCCTGGGCAACAAGCTGCGCGTTTCATTTGAGGACGAGAAAGAGTCTTTAAACACGGATGGGTCGGTCCAGTCGGCCTAACTCCGACCCAATGTACAACAGGCCTAGAAAGGGAGAGCACGATAGGGGCGGGCCAAGGGACGTCGGGCACGGAAGAGCAGGACGGGATACAGCGAAGAGCAGGCGATTGTGGATACAGCGGCCGAGGTCACCATTATCTCCCAGGAGATCCATCAACGGTTGAACCCACCACCCCAGGTGATACAACACATAACTTTAAGCACGGCGGGGAAACAAATGCACCTTACGGGAACACTGGTGGGCCCCATCTCCTTGCTGGTTGCGGGACGGGAATACACTGTGGGAGTGTATGTGGCGCCTATTGCAGACGACATGTTGCTAGGGCTCGATTTCATGAAAAGACACGGTGTTAGTATAGCCCTAGACAAGTCTCAAATGATATTACAGGGACAGGTGATTCCTATGAAGCTAGAGACGAAAGAGGAGCCTGACCCTAACCTAGCTCCGTGCATCGCTAAGGTAGCAGTGTCCCAATACACTGTTATCCCACCACATTCAGTGGCCAGGGTCAAATGTGAAATGGACAAAAGTATGCCCCAGTGTATAGTGGAGCCCCTGGAGGATGGGCAGGTGCCAGTGGTTCGCACACTCCATCAGGAGGGAGAATTCCTGAAGGTATGTGTACTCAACGCAACAGGGCAGAATATCACATTAAAGAGGCGGATGCATGTGGCCAATGCAGAGGCAGTATGGGAAATTTTACCGGGGCCGGGCCCAGCGGTAGCAGCAAGGGCAGTGGGGAGGGTACGAAGTGAAACTCAAGTCAAATTACCTCCCCATATGATGACCATGGTACGGGACGTCGAGGAAACGCTGTCAGCAGAGCAGGCAAGCCAACTGACCCACCTGTTATGGAACTTCCAGGACATCTTTGCCGCAAGTGAATTTGACCTGGGATCATTCAAGGAGGTATCTCACCACATCGACACGGGTAATGCAAGACCTGTGAAGCAAAAAATACGACGAACACCCGCATGCTTCGCACAGGAGGAGAAAGGACACCTTCAGCGCATGCTCGATGCGGGCATCATCCAACCGTCAGTATCTGAGTGGGCATCGGCACCAGTTCTGGTAAGGAAAAGGGACGCGTCAGTTCGGTGGTGTGTAGACTATCGAGGGTTGAACTCTCGCACCATAAAGGACGTGTACCCACTCCCTCTAGTCGATGAGTGCCTGGACACCTTGGCGGGAAACGAATGGTTTAGCAAGCTAGATGCCAACTCGGCATATTATCAGATCAACATAGCAGAAGAAGATCGGAAGAAGACGGCATTCATAACGAAATACGGACTGTTTGAATTTAAGAAAATGGCCTTTGGTCTTTGTAATGCCCCGGCTACCTACGCCAGGGTTATGAACTTGGTGTTGCGGGAGCTAAATTGGGAAACTGTGCTAGCATTCTTGGATGACATCCTGGTGCTGGGCGATTCATTCCAAAGCCACCTCTCCAACCTAGCACAGGTATTTGCGAGATTCAGAACCTATGGTTTACGCCTGAAACCACAAAAATGCGCCCTCTTTAAGAAACGGGTTGAGTTCTTAGGCAGGATGGTCAGCAGGGCAGGACTAGAACTGGGAAAAGAGGCGATAGACACAGTGGTGAAATGGCAGAAGCCGGGATCATCCAAAGACGTGGAAAGATTTCTGGGACTGGCCAACTACCATCGGACCTTCATAAAGGGATTTGCAGAGTTAGCCGCACCCCTATACGCACTGACCGGCGGAAACAGATTCGAATGGGGAGACAAGCATCAAGAGGCTTTTGCAGCTATCAAAATGGCCTTAACTACAGCTCCGGTGCTGGGATTACCTAATGGACATGACCCCTTCATCCTGGACACCGATGCCTCCGACTGGGCGATAGGAGCGGAGCTGCTACAGGTTCAAGAGAAGAAAGAAAGGGTAATTGCTTATGCCAGTTTCGCATTGACCCCAGAACAGAGAAGGTATTGCACCACGAGGAAAGAGCTATTGGCAGTAGTCAGGTTTACCAGGCTGTTCCGGCACTATCTCTTGGGGCGGCCTTTTACCATACGCACGGACCATGGCAGCCTGGTCTGGCTGGTTAGGTTTAAGAACCCCCAGGGCCAACTAGCACGTTGGCTGGAGGAGCTGAGCCAATTTGATCTAAAAATCCAGCATAGAGCAGGTAAAAAACACAACAATGCAGACTCTTTATCCAGGGAGGGAGGCACTCAACAGGCATGTACCCACTTTCGCCAGGACGTGCCAGTGCAGGACCTGCCGTGTGGAGGATGCTCATACTGTCGCAGGGCACATCAGAACTGGGCGACCTTCCAGGAGACGGTAGATGACGTCGTCCCACTGGCTACGGGGTCGTTCAGATGTGCATGTAACGTTCAGATCCGGGGGACGATTAGACGCGTGAGCACTATAGCCCCTATTCAAGACTGGTGGTCGGAGGATTCCAACTTGGCTGTCTTCCCATGGGACCCTGGCGAAGATGGCCGAAGAAAGCCTGCCGAGACGCTTTATAAGGAAAAAGACGCAGTGGCCCCAGAAGTAGTAGACATTAGGATCATCACCAGAACAACGGCGGACAGGCTAGGGTTGCATTTACTCGAGTTACAGGAGCGGACGGAGAGAGACCCGGACATGAGAATGGTAAGAGAATGGGTGGGAGGCCGTCAGCCAACAGAAGGGGACCTGTTCGGGGCCAGCCCTGCAACAAAATACTACTGGTTAAACAAAGAAGCACTCCTCATGGAAAATGGGCTTTGGTGGTGGCACAAAGTAGATCAGGGGGGAGCCGCCCAGAAGCTTTTGTATGTACCCAGCAGCCTGAGGCAGGAGGTACTGAATCTGTGCCATGATATACCTGATATGGGCCACCAGGGCCGGAATCGCACAATGGAGCGGGTCAAAGCAAGGTACTTCTGGTACGGACTATCAACGGACGTCGCAAATTACGTGGCATCATGCCACCACTGTAGTATGAACAAAAAAGCATCCAAGACCAGCAGGCATGAGCTGCTTAAGTACCAGGCGGGTGCACCAATGGAAAGGGTACACTTGGACATTCTGGGACCATTGCCTAAGACTCCGAAAGGCAACGAATATCTCCTGGTAATGGTAGATCAGTTCACTAAATGGATTGAGTGTGTGCCACTACCGTCCCAGACGGCAGAGAACACCGCCCGAGCAGCACTCGATGGGTTCTTCACCAGGTTCGGGTATCCGTTTGAAATCTTCACCGATCAGGGCAGGAATTTTGAAAGTGACTTGTTTACGAAGCTCTGCGAATTGATGCACATCCACAAGGCCCGTACTACCGCCTACAGGCCGTCGGCGAATGGGCAGGTGGAAAGGTATAACAGAACCATCATGGATGCATTGCGGTGTTATGCCAGTTCCCAACATGACAGCTGGGACACCTATATCCAACACATAGCAGGGGCCATCAGGTCTAGTGTGAACCGACAGACGGGGTTCACGCCCAACAAGTTAATGCTCGGTTGGGAAACCAACCAGCCAATAGATTTAATGTACCCCCGGGAGGTGCAACTTCAATCAGATGCAGTACCTTACCTAGCAAATTTGCAGAAGGAAATTGAGAAGGCGCATGGACTGGCACGGAAGTCTCTATCCACGAACCAGGAACGAATGAAGAGAGATTATGACCTACGGGCACGGCTACAGGTCTATGAGAAAGGGGACCTGGTTTACCTGCTAGACACGGCACAGGTGAAGGGGCAGTGCCGGAAGCTATCACCGCAGTGGAAGGGCCCAGGCGTCATCATCCACAAGTTCTCATCTTGTTTATTTAGGGTCAAGCTCCAGAATGACAACATCACAGCAAATCATGATAAACTAAAGAAGTGCAAGGACCGTACATGCCCGGGCTGGATTGAGAAGTTTAAACATCATATGTCACAGGTTCAGGACCCAGTGGGAGGGCCATATAAGGACCTTTACTGTGTGTGTCGGCAACCATACGATGGAAAGTTTATGGTGCAATGCGATATGTGCGCGGAATGGTTCCATGGGGTCTGCGTGGGAGTGACTCTGGCGAGTGTACGATCAAAACCAGAGTATGCATGTCCTCGGTGTGAGCCATAAGAGCAGGAAAAGAAAAAAAAAAAAAAAGAAAAAAAAAAAGAAAAAAGGAAAAGGAATAGTGTAGTGTATGCAATGTTGAAACAGTTCGTGTATAGTGCAAAGACAATACGGGTAATAATTGTAATAGGACCCATTCATGAAAATAGACTTTTTTACAAAAAAGACATGTTGTATATAGTGAAACGTTTTCCCTCCAACATACCCGTTGTTCTATAGGGACGGGAGGAGTGTAGAGGGAACCACATTCAAAGTGCCCGCCAAGGAGACATTTTACAGTATAGGCAGGGCTGTGCCCTGATTGGTGGACGACGACGGCGCACGGCCTACCCGCGCGGCAGCCCGCGCAGGCCGAGTGGGCCAGATTTGAACTGCATGTGACCCAACGCGGACGACGCCTGCCCGGCACCACTGGCACTTAGGATATGTGCCCATAGGACCCCTAAGAGGCATTGATTCCCTCTGTCCTACCCTTCCTGAGGAGCCTAGACTTGCTCCACCTACCCTACCAGCCCTTCCTCTCCCTACGACGACAGTTCCAGGTGAATTACTGTACTATTGTTGTAACACGTGGGTCACCTCTACAATAATTTATGTTTAGGACAAAGGTTCATTTCCCTGTTTGTCAGTAGGCTATCACTGAAACCGTAATATGCTTTCGGACCATCGCAAATACTTAGATAACTACCGATGTGATCTGAGAGGGAGGTTCGTGTATGCTTCCCAGTGTGTATGTGCGGGCGTACATATGTGCTGGAATGCGTCTATTACGCCCGAGTGTTTATTGATGAACACTCATGGGTTTGGCGGTGCTATGAGTCCATGGAAGGCATGAGTATGTGGGCGGCATGAGTGTGTTGGCCAAATATGAGTGTGTGTGTGTATGTGTACCTCACGAGTGTCATGAGGCATAGGAGCGTGGGTGACACAGGCTCGCAGACTGCACATGTGCCTGTGCAGCATACTCATATGGGAAGCATAGACGTGAGGGCTTCATACACACGTCACACACACACACACACACACACCTGCTAGCGGCATACAAGTGTGTGTGAGGCACTCAGATGTAGGGGGGGGGAGGTGAGTGCAACTGGCCTCAGATGGCAGATGAGTAGTTATGAGGAAAGGGCAGATGAGTGGGGGGGTCCTGGAGTGAAGAGGCAGGTGGATGAGGATGAAAGTGTAGGTGGATGAGGGGGAAGGGGAGGGGGTGAGGGGAAACTACTGGTGACCCTCTCACCTGCTGACATTTCACACCAACCTCCACCCACTCACTCACCCCTCTCACAGTCCATTCACTCTCACTCACCCTCTCTTACAGTCCAATCACTCTCACTCACCCTCTCTCACAGTCCCCTCACTCTCACTCACCCTCTCTCACAGTTCACTCACTCTCACTCACCCCCCAAAACCACATATTTCTAAACACCCAGCCTCATATGTACCAATATCACATGCCACACCCGTCATCTCACACATCATCGTCATTTCCCCCCCCCCTAGTATCTGTGGTCCTCCACACCTACATGATCTCCCACACCTGCACCAACACCCACACCTGTGTCTCCTCCCACACCTGGGTGACCCACACTAACCTGAGACAAAGCCTTTAACAGCCGAGTGGTGGGACAGTCGGAGTGGCTGTAGGCGGCCCAGCTACTCCCTCCCCCCCCCCCCCCCCCACACTCATGACAGACAGCTCAGTAATCTCAACATATCCACCAAAACAATAATTTATTGCAAATAAGGAAAGCAATAGAAAATTAGGAAGAATCAACAGGACCAACAAAAAACGAAATTGGTTTGCTGTTTATGCAAATGGTAGGCACCCACAAACCTTCACGCCGTTTTCTATGACACGGAGTAAAGTAATGAGTAATTTATAGTCTATAGATTCTAAGTACAACATTATGAAAAGTCTTGTTACTTCTGATGAGATAACTAGGCCTTTTTATGAGGGAAAATGGGTAAGGGTAGAACTAATTATTTTGAAAAGTTCATTGGGCGGAGTTGTTAGAATAGTGTTGTGAGGGAGAAGAGGCTACTGGAGACATTCTCCATATCTGCTACAAGTACATCTGTGGCTGCACATGTCATCCTTACATTGACGCTTGTCTTTAAGGCCTAAGGCCTATCTGCAAGGTTCTTAAGGTGACCACAAGTATACTGGACTAAAGTATACTCTCAGTATACAGCAAAAAAGGGGAGTTATACTTCTCAGTGTATATATATATATATATATCCACGTCTATCGTTATGGTGTATTTTTAGACCGTTAAATAATTAAATTTTAAATCCCTACCTCCTTTCAAATTTGAACCATGACGGTTAACGGTATTGTCAACCGTCAGATAATTCAATTTCAAATGTCTTCCCGCTACTTGTTCTATTTGGGTGTTGGTGTCCATGCTTCTAATACTGCTGGGTTTGGTTCATACAGTTTAGCCACTGCACCAAAATAAAAGTGGTTTGGAAGAGCTACAGTTGTATTTTAAAATTTATCTTATATATATTTTAAGGTGTGGAGTCTCTTGGGGCCTCTATCTCTTTCACTCTTCACGCTGAAGCTGTTTTTGTTCCTTCATGCTAAAGCTGTTTTTGTTTCTTGGCGCTGAAGCTGTTTTGTTTCTTGGCGCTGAAGCTGTTTGTTTCTTGACGCTGAAGCTGTTTTTGTTTCTTGACGCTGAAGCTGTTTTTGTTTCTTGACGCCGAAGCTGTTTGTTTCTTGACGCCGAAGCTGTTTTTGTTTCTTGACGCTGAAGCTGTTTTTGTTTCTTGACGCTGAAGCTGTTTTTGTTTCTTGACGCTGAAGCTGTTTCTTCACGCTAAAACAGTCTGTCTTTCACCCTATTATTTGTTTTGTATAAACTTTTACTTGCAAATGCTACCAATAATTAAGTCTTAATTTCCTTCAAATATATGTTTTTAAGCAATGATTATTATGCATGGCAATGGGGAAAAAGTATGGCAATAGGGTAAAAAAGTATGGCAATGGGGGTAAAAAAAGTATGGCAATGGGGGTAAAAAAGTATGGCAATGGGGGTAAAAAAGTATGGCAATGGGGCTCAAAAAGTATGGCAATGGGGCTCAAAATGCATGTGAATGGGTAAAACAGTGTTGGTAAACTCATGGCAATGTTGCAAACAATTATACTAAGACGGTTTTATGCTGTTGCATCTGCCACGAGCTGTGTTGCCCTCAGCCTGGACCTGCGGGGGGGGGGGGGGAGGGGGTCTTTAAGGTCACTAAGATAGTCTTTACTAAGTCTTGGATGGACGGTGTCCAGTTCAGCCTTTTGGATGACGCCAGCAGCCAGTGAGTCATATTAGAGTCGTAGATTAACGCCCATACGCACACACACACAGCCGGTGGCCGAGTGGACAGCACGCTGGACACGTGATCGTGTGGTTGCGGGTTCAATCCGGGCGCCGGCGAGAAACGATGGGCAGAGTTTCTTTTACCCTGAATGCCTCTGTTACCTAGCAGTAAATAGGTACCTGGGAGTTAGACAGCTGCTACGGGCTGCTTCCTGTGTGTGTGTGTGTGTGTGTGTGTGTACTCACCTAGTTGTGTTTGCGGGGGTTGAGCTCTGGCTCTTTGGTCCCGCCTCTCAACAGGTGTACAGATTCCTGAGCCTACTGGGCTCTATCATATCTACACTTGAAACTGTGTATGGAGTCAGCCTCCACCACATCACTTCCTAATGCATTCCATTTGTCAACCACTCTGACACTAAAAAAGTTCTTTCTAATATCTCTGTGGCTCATTTCGGCGCTCAGTTTCCACCTGTGTCCCCTTGTGCATGTGCCCCTTGTGTTAAATAGCCTGTCTTTATCTACCTTATCAATTCCCTTGAGAATCTTGAATGTGGTGATCATGTCCCCCCTAACTCTTCTGTCTTCCAACTCTGTGTGTGTGTGTGTGTGTGTGTGTGTGTGTGTGTGTGTGTGTGTGTATGCGCGCGCGCATAAGAGGCTGGTACATAAGCTGGAGAGACAGGCAGGTGTAGCTGGTAAGGTGCTCCAGTGGATAAGGGAGTATCTAAGCAATAGGAAGCAGAGAGTTACGGTGAGGGGGTGAGACCTCCGATTGGCGTGAAGTCACCAGTGGAGTCCCACAGGGCTCTGTACTCGGTCCTATCTTGTTTCTGATATATGTAAATGATCTCCGGAGGGTATCGATTCATTTCTCTCAATGTTTGCGGACGCTGCTAAAATTATGAGAAGGATTAAAACCAAAGAGGACTTTTTGAGGTTTCAAGAAGACCTAGACAAGCTGAAGGAATGGTCGAACAAATGGTTGTTAGAGTTTAACCCAACCAAATGTAATGTAATGGAGATAGGTGTAGGGAGCAGGAGGCCAGATACAAGGTATCATCTGGGGGAGGAAATTCTTCAGAAGTCAAAGAAGGAAAAAGACTTGGGGGTTGATATCACGCCAGACCTGTCTCCTGCAGCACATATCAAGAGGATAACATCAGCGGTATATGCCAGGCTGGCCAACATACGAACGGCATTCAGAAACTTGTGTAAAGAATCATTCAGAACTTTGTATACCACATAAGTCAGGCCAATCCTGGAGTATGCAGCCCCAGCATGGAGTCCATATCTAGTCAAGGATAAGACTAAACTGGAAAAGGTTCAAATGTGTGCCACCAGACTAGTACCCGAGCTGTGAGGTATGAGCTACGAGGAGAGACTATGGGAATTAAACCTCACTTCGCTGGAAGACAGAAGAGTTAAGGGGGACATGATCACCACATTCAAGATTCTGAAGGGAATTGATAAGGTAGATAAAGACAGTCTATTTAACACAAGGGGCACACGCACTAGGGGACACAGGTGGAAACTGAGTGCCCAAATGAGCCACAGAGATATTAGAAAGAACTTTTTTAGTGTCAGAGTGGTTGACAAATGGAATGCATTAGGAGGTGATGTGGTGGAGGCTGACTCCATACACAGTTTCAAGTGTAGATATGATAGAGCCCAGTAGGCTCAGGAATCTGTACACCTGTTGATTGACGGTTGAGAGGCGGGACCAAAGAGCCAGAGCTCAACCCCCGCAAACACAACTAGGTGAGTACACACACACACACACACACACACGTCAGTTAGCCTAAATTCTCCAATATTCATTCCTAAAACTGCCTCACGGGACTGCAACCTTATCAAACAAAGCTGTCTGGTATTTCTAACTGTCAACACAAATTAACAACTTAACATCTCAATCATTGCAACTGTTGATAAATAGACACTAACTAACCTTGCTATGAGATATAAATACAAGTGCCAAATTTGATTCAGAAGGCAACTCCAGCGTGGCCTAGTCGGATAGAACAAGTTCCTAATCCGGATAGATCTGCGTTCGAGCCTGTCGGAACGGTTGCAAGTACAGGGCACAGATTTCTCTGTGTGTCCCCTCCTGTAGGAGCATCAGTTTCGATAGATTCTCTGGATAGCCGAAGATTGATTGACCGACTCCTTGGAATGTGGGGAAGGGTTGAAGTCCGGGGGGCCACGGACGGATACCTGGATCCACTGACCTCGGGCAGGTCTTTCAATCCACCTGGATTTCAGGTGGGGAGAAGGGAGGCAATTTGGGTCGACACAAATAGCTTCCTGGACCCAAAACCCCTTGGATACACGGACACGGACACTCACACGGACACGCACACGGACACTCATGGACTCTGACACGAACCGAAGGTTCGTGTCAGATAATAAGAAGGGAGTTGATAATATAATAAGGTTGTATAATATAATATAATATATAATAATAATAATATAATATATAATAATAATAATATAATAATAATAATAATATAATAACATAATTAGGTTGGTTAGTTGGTTAGGTTAGGTTGCTCAGGTTAGGTTGCTCAGGTTAGGTTGCTCAGGTTAGGTTGCTCAGGTTAGGTTGCTCAGGTTAGGTTGCTCAGGTTATGTTGCTCAGGTTATGTTGCTCAGGTTAGGTTGCTCAGGTTAGGTTGCTCACGTTCGGTTGCTCACGTTCGGTTGCTCACGTTCGGTTGCTCACGTTCGGTTGCTCACGTTCGGTTGCTCACGTTCGGTTGCTCACGTTCGGTTGCTCACGTTCGGTTGCTCAGGTTAGGTTGCTCAGGTTAGGTTGCTCAGGTTAGGTTGCTCAGGTTAGGTTGGTTAGGCAGGTTGCTCAGGTTAGGTTGCTCAACCTTAGGTTAGGTTAGGTTACATTGCTTAGGTTGGTTGGTTACGTTGGTTGGTTAAGTTAGATAGCTTAGGTTGGTTGGTTAGGTTGGTTGGTTGGTTGGATAGCTTAGGTTGGTTGGTTGGATAGCTTAGGTTGGTTGGTTAGGTTGGTTGGTTTGGTTGCTTGGTTAGGTTAGATAGCTTAGGTTGCTTGGTTAGGTTAATTGGTTAGCTTAGGTTGGTTGGTTAGTTAGGTTGGTTGGTTGAATAGCTTAGGTTGGTTAGGTTGCTTGGTTAGGTTAGATAGCTTAGGTTGGTTAGTTAGGTTGTGTCGGAAAATCCGACACCATTTAATAATCATACAGATAATAGCTGTATTGTATAAACAAGTTACCCATAGAAAACGTAACTTGTAGTGGAATTACCGTCTAAAGACAACGGGATATCATCACCACATACCATTATAAATTGACCAGCTATTCTGCTGGGAATTATTCTTAAATACATTAGTCTTTGGAACTTTACCATCATAAAAACATCTTATATAAATTAACTTAATTATCAATATTAGAGTAAATGTGACCCTTCTATCACTTTCTGACATGTGGACAATGTAAGCCAGGCGTCAGAGTGAGGAAGGAGGGCAGCCATTGTTTATATTGAGACCAGAGGCTCACACGGGAGCAAATTCGGCTCCTGTTAAATTTACTTGGACGTAGTGTTATGGAAACCAAAGGTGTACCATTTTTCAACACGCTGTCTACATATCAAGTTAAGTGTTCTTTCCGAACCCATTATCTATCATTAGTGGCCATTAATGTCATTGGGTAGGGTTAGCCCGTTAGAACGCGAAATCGCCTCAAACTAAAGGTAATTAAGCCAGGTCTTCAATGTTCCATGTACAGTTTTCTCTGATATAGCTTGTCATATATAGAATCTGGCTTTACAGCTAGCGCCCTTTTGACAGGTCAAGACGAGGAAGCAAGATTTGTGCACCAGTTACTGGGTGATATGGAAGCTACCTCAAAGAGGATAATTTGGTGTCTACACCCTAGTTATACCTGGTGGACTAACCTGCTGTACTATAAGATAGGAACCTTTTCAATGTATGTAGTTAATACTGTAGTTTGATTGGCTGCATATATATTAATTTAATAAACCCCCCTAATGTGTAGAGGATCGATTTGTGAGATTATGAGATTATTGCAGAAATACAGTCCACTTATCATTATACAATTGCTATCGAAGTATATAAATTAACATAAATATAAATTCATATAAATTAAATAAATATAAATCTCACAGGTCGGTTCCCACAGGTTGGTTGGTTTGATAGCTTAGGTTGGTTGGTTGGTTTGATAGCTTAGTTAGGTTGGTTATGTTGGTTACGTTGGTTAGGATGGTTGATTACGTTGGTTAGCTTAGGTTGGGTTGGTTGGTTGGTTAGGTTGCTTGGTTAGGTTGGTTGATTACGTTCTTTGGTTAGGTTGGTTGGTTAGGTTGGTTGGTTAGGTTGGTTGGTTGATTAGGTTCTTCGGTTAGGTTGGTTGGTTAGGTTGCTTAGGTTAGGTTGCTTAGGTTAGGTTGCTTAGGTTGGTTGCTTAGGTTGGTTGGTTAGGTTGGTTATGTTGATGAGGTTGGTTACATTGGTTAGGTTGGTTAGGTTGGTTGGTTACGTTGGTTGGTTGGTTGGTTGGTTGGTTACGTTAGGTTAGGTTGGTTAGGTTAGTTGGTTGGTTAGGTTAGTTGGTTGGTTAGGTTAGGTTGGTTACGTTGGTTGGTTAGGTTGGTTGGTTACGTTGGTTAGGATGGTTGCTTACGTTGGTTAGGTTAGGTTGGGTTGGGTTGGTTGGTTAGGTTAGGTTAGGTTGATTGGTTAGGTTGCTTGGTTAGGTTGGTTGGTTAGGTTGGTTGGTTAGATTGCTTGGTTAGGTTAGATAGCTTAGGTTGGTTGGTTAGGTTAGATAGCTTAGGTTGGTTGGTTAGGTTAGATAGCTTAGGTGTTGGTTGGTAGGTTAGTTAGGTTGGTTTGGTTAGATAGCTTAGGTTGGTTGGTTAGGTTGCTTGGTTAGGTTAGATAGCTTACGTTGGTTAGGTTGGTTAGGTTAGATAGGTTGGTTGGTTAGGTTGGTTGGTTAGGTTAGATAGCTTACGTTGGTTAGGTTGGTTGGTTAGTTAGGTTGGTTAGTTAGGTTGGTTGGTTGGTTGGTTAGGTTGGTTGCTTAGGTTAGTTGGTTGGTTAGGTTAGGTTGGTTACGTTGGTTGGTTACGTTGGTTAGGATGGTTGGTTGCGTTGGTTAGGTTGGGTTGGTTGGTTAGGTTAGGTTGGTTGGTTAGGTTGCTTGGTTAGGTTGGTTGGTTAGGTTGCTTGGTTAGGTTGCTTGGTTAGGTTAGATAGCTTAGGTTGGTTGGTTAGGTTAGATAGCTTAGGTTGGTTGGTTAGGTTAGATAGCTTAGGTTGGTTAGGTTGGTTGCTTAGTTAGGTTGGTTGGTTAGATAGCTTAGGTTGGTTGGTTAGGTTCCTTGGTTAGGTTGCTTGGTTAGGTTAGATAGCTTACGTTGGTTGGTTAGGTTAGTTAGGTTGGTTGGTTAGGTTAGATAGCTTACGTTGGTTGGTTAGGTTAGTTAGGTTGGTTGGTTAGGTTAGATAGGTTGGTTGGTTAGGTTGGTTGGTTAGTTAGGTTGGTTAGTTAGGTTGGTTGGTTAGATAGCTTAGGTTGGTTAGGTTGGTTGGTTAGTTAGGTTGGTTAGTTAGGTTGGTTGGTTGGTTAGATAGCTTACGTTGGTTAGGTTGGTTGGTTAGTTAGGTTGGTTAGTTAGGTTGGTTGGTTAGATAGCTTAGGTTGGTTAGGTTGGTTGGTTGGTTCGGTTCCTTGGTTAGGTTGGTTGGTTAGGTTGCTTGGTTAGGTTAGATAGCTTAGGTTGGTTGGTTAGGTTAGTTAGGTTGGTTGGTTGGTTAGGTTAAATAGTTTACATTGGTTGGTTAGTTAGGTTGGTTAGTTAGGTTGGTTGGTTAGATAGCTTAGGTTGGTTGATTTGGTTGGTTGGTTAGTTAGGTTGGTTGGTTAGTTAGGTTGGTTGGTTAGTTAGGTTGGTTAGGTTGGTTGGTTAGGTTAAGTTGGTTACGTTATTACGTTGGTTAGGTTGGTTGGTTACGTTGGTTAGGATGGTTGGTTACGTTGGTTAGGATGGTTGGTTACGTTGGTTAGGTTGGTTGGTTGGTTAGGTTAGGTTAGTTTGGTTGATTAGGTTAGGTTAGTTTGGTTGGTTAGGTTGCTTGGTTAGGTTGGTTGATTAGGTTCTTTGGTTAGGTTGGTTGGTTAGGTTGCTTGGTTAGGTTGCTTGGTTAGGTTAGATAGCTTAGGTTGGTTGGTTAGGTTGCTTCGTTAGGTTAGATAGCTTAGGTTGGTTGGTTAGGTTAGATAGCTTAGGTTGGTTGGTTAGGTTAGATAGCTAAGGTTGGTTGGATAGGTTGGTTGGTTAGGTTAGATAGCTTAGGTTGTTTGGTTAGGTTGGTTGGTTAGTTAGGTTGGTTTGTTAGGTTGGTTTGTTAGGTTGGTTGGTTGGTTAGGTTAGATTGGTTGGTTAGGTTGGTTGGTTGGTTAGGTTAGATTGGTTGGTTAGGTTGGTTGGTTAGGTTGGTTGGTTGGTTAGGTTAGGTTGCTTAGGTTGGTTGCTTAGGTTGGTTGGTTAGGTTGGTTAGGTTGGTTAGGTTGGTTGGTTATGTTGGTTGGTTGGTTGGTTGGTTACGTTAGGTTAGGTTGGTTGGTTACGTTAGGTTAGGTTGGTTGGTTAAGTTAGTTGATTGGTTAGGTTTGGTTGGTTACGTTGGATTAGGTTTGGTTGGTTAGGTTTGGTTGGTTACGTTGGTTGGTTACGTTGGTTAGGATGGTTGGTTACGTTGGTTAGGTTAGGTTGGGTTGGTTGGTTAGGTTAGGTTAGGTTGGTTTTTTAGGTTGGTTGGTTAGGTTGCTTGGTTAGGTTGGTTGGTTAGGTTGCTTAGTTAGGTTGGTTGGTTAGGTTGCTTGGTTAGGTTAGATAGCTTAGGTTGGTTGGTTAGGTTAGATTGCTTAGGTTGGTTGGTTAGGTTAGATAGCTTAGGTTGGTTGGTTAGGTTAGATAGCTTAGGTTGGTTGGTTAGGTTAGATAGCTTAGGTTGGTTGGTTAGGTTAGATAGCTTAGGTTGGTTGGTTAGGTTAGATAGCTAAGGTTGGTTGGATAGGTTTGGTTGGTTAGGTTAGATAGCTTAGGTTGGTTGGTTAGGTTGGTTGTTTAGGTTGGTTGGTATGTTAGGTTGGTTAGGTTGGTTGGTTGGTTAGGTTGGTTGGTTAGGTTGCTTGGTTAGGTTGGTTGGTTAGGTTGCTTGGTTAGGTTAGATAGCTTACGTTGGTTCGTTAGGATGGTTGGTTGGTTAGGTTGCTTGGTTAGGTTAGATAGCTTACGTTGGTTCGTTAGGATGGTTGGATAGGTTGGTTGGTTAGGTTAGATAGCTTAGGTTGGTTGGTTAGGTTAGATAGTTTACGTTGGTTAGGTTGGTTGGTTAGTTAGGTTGGTTAGTTAGGTTGGTTGGTTAGATAGCTTAGTTTGGTTGATTAGGTTGGTTGGTTAGTTAGGTTGGTTGGTTGGTTGGTTAGGTTGGTTGCTTAAGTTGGTTGGTTGGTTAGGTTGGTTAGGTTTGGTTGGTTAGGTTGGTTGGTTAGGTTAAGTTGGTTACGTTATTACGTTGGTTAGGTTGGTTGGTTACGTTGGTTAGGATGGTTGGTTACGTTGTTTAGGTTGGTTGGTTGGTTAGGTTAGGTTAGGTTGGTTGGGTTGGTTGGTTAGATTAGGTTGGTTGGTTAGGATTCTTGGTTAGGTTGGTTGGTTAGGTTGGTTGGTTAGGTTGGTTGGTTAGGTTAGATAGATAAGGTTGGTTGGATAGGTTGGTTGGTTAGGTTAGATAGCTTAGGTTGGTTGGTTAGGTTGGTTGGTTAGTTAGGTTGGTTTGTTAGGTTGGTTGGTTAGGTTAGGTTGCTTAGGTTGGTTGCTTAGGTTTGTTGGTTAGGTGGTTACGTTGGTTGGTTACATTGGTTAGGTTGGTTGGTTGGTTAGGTTAGGTTAGGTTGGTTGATTAGGTTCCCTGGTTAGGATGGTTGGTTAGGTTGCTTGGTTAGGGTGGTTGGTTAGGTTCCTTGGTTAGGTTAGATAGGCTACCAACAATTACAGCCCCTTTTCTATTTCTATTTCTACAAACCTAGCCTAAACTAACCTAACTGTTGTCAGCGTGCGGGTGAACATGCTCTCCTCGGGGCGGTATGCTGGGCGGCGGTACAAACATTCGCACGTTGGGGATGCGCCTGCGGTCGGATATACCTTCTTCTGTCCGGCTTATGGGGTACTACGTCCCGGTGTATTATGCCCGGCAGCCTCGTACCTGTTTCCGGTGTGGCCTGTTGGGGCATCAGGCTGCCGGGTGCTCTGCGGCCCCTGCTGCTCCTGTCAACTTGTTCCGCGACGAGGATATCCCGCCCGCTCCCTCTGGCGGCAGTCTCTGGTGATGTTGATGAGGTGGTGCGCGTCCCGTCTGCTGCTGCAGCTTCCCCGGCGGCGCCTGCCGTTCCTCCGGTTGTTGCCGTCCCTCATCCGGTTCTTGAGGTACCGTCGGTTTGGTCTGCCTGATCCTGTCGCTGTTCCAGCTGCTCCCGTGGGCCTTCCTGGAGCTCCCTGTGTGACGTCGCTGTCTTCTCCCTCATCTTCTGATGCTGCGCCTGGCCCTGTGTCCGTGACTCTGGTCCCGGATGTGCTTGGTGCTGGGGTGACTGCGGAGCCTCCTGCTGTGTGTGGCCCGGTTCCCCTGTGGTAGAGGCTGCTGCCGTTCTGGCTGTCGGTTTCCTTCGGCTCGTGGTACCCGTGTTTCTGGGTCATTTACCGGCTCTGACGATATCCTGGGGGCCGGTGCCCAAACGTTCCGGCGTTCGTCTTCTTCCTGGGCCGACGTTGGTGACTTCAGTGACTGTGGGGCTTCGGGTGTTGACAGTGTGCATACGGATGCGTCGATGTCTCCGCGGTTCATGGTGGCGGAGGTCCATGTGCCTGCTGGTGCTGGTGCCTGTGTCTCGGACGTGCCTTCGGTTCTTTCTCCACCGGGGGACTCTCCACAGTGGGGGGTGGTGGCTCCCGCTGCCAGGGATGGTGTGGACTCTGGTGCTGGGCGTGGCCTGGTGGTGACGTTACGGAAGGATGCGCGCCGTCGGGTTCCCTGCTGTCGTCTGGTGGTGTGCCCGGGGGCCGCGGGTACCCCTGTGGTGCGGGTGCGCGTTGGGGCCCTGGGGGACGTGTTGCCGGCGTCTGTGATGCCACCGGGTCACTGGTCGAAGATTGCCGAGATACTGCTGTCTGACGGACCGGAGTGCTTTCGTGGGGGGCAAGTTCCCTTCCTGTGGGGGCGAGTGGCGACTTCTCGCCTCATGAGTACTACCATCTGGGTCCCCAGTTTGCAGGTGTTTGTTGCCCCCGGTTCCAGATGTTATGGCGTCCCCGGTGGATGGACGAGACCCTGGCAATGGGTGCTCTGGGAGGCGTTCAATGTAAGATTCCCGCGGGCCAAGTTCCCGGGCAAGTTTGTGCTCTGATTTCTTGTGTGTTTGCTATGACATGCTGTGTGCCCTTCTGGCTGTTTGTTTGCCCTGTTCTGTTATGTGCTTCTGCCCCTCTCCCTTTGTGCGTAGCTTTGCCGTGTGGCATATTAGTTTCTAGTGCTTGGCGTCACTCGTTTCGCGTTTTGGCTTGGCGTTTCGCCTTTTCTGGCTTTGCGATTCACCCTTCACGGGTACGCCGGGGCGCATCCGATCCCACGATCGTCATCGCCCCTAACTCAACAACAACAACATATATACAGCTTAAACCACGTGGTCTCTATTCCTTCCAGTCATCTGTATATATAAACCTACAATTCCTGTATAACAGGCTATGTGTTTTGTTTACATATATGTGTGTGTGTGCGTAACTACCTAAATGTACTTACATGACGAGAGCTACGCTCGTGGTGTCCAGTCTGGATTTATATTACAATAAATGTATAACTTGAGAATAGTGTAGAGGGAACCACATTCAAAGTGCCCGCCAAGGAGACATTTTACAGTATAGGCAGGGCTGTGCCTGATTGGTGGACGACGACGGCGCACGGCCTACCCGCGCGGCAGCCCGCGCAGGCCGAGTGGGCCAGATTTGAACTGCATGTGACCCAACGCGGACGACGCCTGCCCGGCACCACTGGCACTTAGGATATGTGCCCATAGGACCCCTAAGAGGCATTGATTCCCTCTGTCCTACCTTCCTGAGGAGCCTAGACTTGCTCCACCTACCCTACCAGCCCTTCCCTCTCCCTACGACGACAGTTCCAGGTGAATTACTGTACTATTGTTGTAACACGTGGGTCACCTCTACATTGGCGCAGTGAGTAAACGTTCCCACGCGGTGATCAAGAGGACCTCGCCAAGATATCTGCATCATCGTTCTGCCGACTTCAGTCAAGACGTCTTGGATAGTGTTCAACGGTTCCAGTCTCGAATTACTGGCTTTGGTTGCACCATAGATGTTCTTCGGTTCGTTGTTCAATAGCGGTGCCCAAGATATTTCAACCCCTGTTTTTTTTGTGCATATGTTTTATTCCACATCTCGTGCAATCCCCCAAGATTCTCCATAAGTTCCAGTTATCAGTGTTTTATACGGATTATTTCTCCGGATTTGTTGCATTTTATTGTCTTGTCCCCCAAGCACCGATTCCCGCGGTCCCCAAGTTCTTTGAAGAAGGGGAGACGAGTACCACCATTCACACGGAATACGGGGCCACCGTTCATGAGCATACCCGACCTGTATTGTTTACGAATCCGCTCGCGGAGGATTTCAGGCTGTCGTTCCCGAGCGCATCCGTCTCCAGTGTGTTTACTACAGCGACGCTGGTCCCAGCTCTGCAGGGTGCTTGCTACAGGTCTGTTATTTTCTCATTTCTACTGTTAGCTAGACGTAACCTGTTCTAGGCTTTCTACAGAAGTAACGGCTCAAGGGGAAGAGATACATTAAGTGAGCCTGTGAGTTTGTATTCATACCAGATTTAAGGTGGATGGTGATCCGCCCTGCACACAGTTCCACACGTTCACCTGCAAAAAGTGTTTTTGAGAACCCTCAGCCCAGTGCTTATGAAAATCAGGCACATTGCTTGTTAAAGTTCCTCAAAGTGCCTGCCATGTCAGATTTTCCAGTTTTGCAAGTGCAGTAAGTGCCCAGTTTTGTCTAAGCCTCAAGGGATTTAGGTACCAATTAAGTGTGCAGTGTTTTATGTTGCTTGAACCCCACCTGGCCCCATCATTTACATTATTGACTGTGCAGTGCTTATTTTTCCTGGTGGAACATTTATCTCTATCTCTGAACATTGGAACCTTAAGTGTGGCCATTGGTGTCTGTGTTTGTTGTTTTTTTTGTTTGTGGCACGAGATATTGGAGCTTTAACTTTCGACACTAGCACAATGGCCCCAATCAAGATAAACTCTGCTTCGGCTGCTGAGCTGCTGCTGCTACCGGGTGTAGGAGATACCTTGGCCGCTCGCATTATCAAGTTTCGGCGTCGCCATGTGATCACGGAGGACAACATTTATGATATCAACCGCCTTCGGGTCAAACCCGAGTTGATGGCTGCTATATCGTTTGAGGTGGACCCGTCCCAACAGGGCCCCGGGCCCCTTAGGTCAGGGGGCAGGAAGTCGTTCATCGTCCTCGTCCAGCGAAACGGGAACCCGCCACTCCTCTAGGGGTGCCACCAGCAGCAGCCAACGTGGACGTCGACCTCAGTCACCAGCTTACTCCAGGGCTAGTGGCCAGCAAGGTACTCGGCAGGGGAGCCCCTCCCACCATCGATCGGCTCGATCAAGGAGACGGACAGCTCGACACTCGTCACACAGCTCTCTGACTTCCGATTCGGATGCCTCTCTATCCCGCAGCAGGCGGACAGGTTATCGCCAACAGAAAGAGACCTTCCGCACACCACCTCGGGCGTTGGACTATGATGGGAAGTCAGATTGGGCCACCTTCTACCGCCGCTTCACGTCTTATGCCTCGGAAAAGGACTGGAGTGGGCCTACGTCATTGACACAGTTAGGATGGTGCCTCAAGGGTAAGGCAAGTGATTTTTACAATCGCTTACTGGACAGAGAACCGTCGATCGATTATATTCGCATGATGCATAAGATGATCAAGCGATTTGGCGATAGGGAAGTTCTGGATGTAGCTATGATGAAGTTTAACCAGGCCCAGCAGGAACCAGAAGAAGATATTGCTGATTGGCAGATAGGGCCCACCACTTGGCTCATCGGGCCTACAAACATGTGCCACGATGGGAAGTGGAACAAATCGCAGTAATGAGATTCGGCCAGGGATTACAGGACAAGACTCTGGCAGAATACATTGCCAATGCAAGAAATTCGTCAATGGAAGAGGCCATCGACCGGGCCCAACCTTCCAGCACAATGCCGTAGCAATCCACGGCTCCGCAAGTTCAAGCAGGCACGACTCCCACCGCCGCGGGTCCCAGGGGCCAGCAGTAAGAGTGAATGCAGTGGGCAGGTACTCCCGGTATGAGCAACCACCCAGGAGTAAGGACGCTTCTCGGCGCTCGACACCAGGTGCCTCGCCGGCTACCAGTCCCGCAGGCCGTGGAACCGGTACTCACCACCCGTCGAGTGCAGGCTCGGGTCCTTCATCTTCCATGGACACGGAGGCGAAATTGGACGTCTTGGTAGCAGGTGTCTCAGAACTCAGCGGGAAATTGGGATCAGGTGTGTGAGAGTTTGAGGCGTCTCACAATGGCCATCATATCGCCGAATATTCGTCGTTCCCCCATCTCCCAGGCGATCGCTGCAGTGTTTCAGATGTAGGAAAGAGGGTCACGTGGCTCGGGAATGTCTGAACCGGGAAGTGATGGGGAGGGAAGCCGCCGGCTCAGGGACCCCCTGGGCAACAAGCTGCGCGTTTCATTTGAGGACGAGAAAGAGTCTTTAAACACGGATGGGTCGGTCCAGTCGGCCTAAACTCCGACCCAATGTACAACAGGCCTAGAAAGGGAGAGCACGATAGGGGCGGGCCAAGGGACGTCGGGCACGGAAGAGCAGGACGGGATACAGCGAAGAGCAGGCGATTGTGGATACAGCGGCCGAGGTCACCATTATCTCCCAGGAGATCCATCAACGGTTGAACCCACCACCCCAGGTGATACAACACATAACTTTAAGCACGGCGGGGAAACAAATGCACCTTACGGGAACACTGGTGGGCCCCATCTCCTTGCTGGTTGCGGGACGGGAATACACTGTGGGAGTGTATGTGGCGCCTATTGCAGACGACATGTTGCTAGGGCTCGATTTCATGAAAAGACACGGTGTTAGTATAGCCCTAGACAAGTCTCAAATGATATTACAGGGACAGGTGATTCCTATGAAGCTAGAGACGAAAGAGGAGCCTGACCCTAACCTAGCTCCGTGCATCGCTAAGGTAGCAGTGTCCCAATACACTGTTATCCCACCACATTCAGTGGCCAGGGTCAAATGTGAAATGGACAAAAGTATGCCCCAGTGTATAGTGGAGCCCCTGGAGGATGGGCAGGTGCCAGTGGTTCGCACACTCCATCAGGAGGGAGAATTCCTGAAGGTATGTGTACTCAACGCAACAGGGCAGAATATCACATTAAAGAGGCGGATGCATGTGGCCAATGCAGAGGCAGTATGGGAAATTTTACCGGGGCCGGGCCCAGCGGTAGCAGCAAGGGCAGTGGGAGGGTACGAAGTGAAAACTCAAGTCAAATTACCTCCCCATATGATGACCATGGTACGGGACGTCGAGGAAACGCTGTCAGCAGAGCAGGCAAGCCAACTGACCCACCTGTTATGGAACTTCCAGGACATCTTTGCCGCAAGTGAATTTGACCTGGGATCATTCAAGGAGGTATCTCACCACATCGACACGGGTAATGCAAGACCTGTGAAGCAAAAAATACGACGAACACCCGCATGCTTCGCACAGGAGGAGAAAGGACACCTTCAGCGCATGCTCGATGCGGGCATCATCCAACCGTCAGTATCTGAGTGGGCATCGGCACCAGTTCTGGTAAGGAAAAGGGACGCGTCAGTTCGGTGGTGTGTAGACTATCGAGGGTTGAACTCTCGCACCATAAAGGACGTGTACCCACTCCCTCTAGTCGATGAGTGCCTGGACACCTTGGCGGGAAACGAATGGTTTAGCAAGCTAGATGCCAACTCGGCATATTATCAGATCAACATAGCAGAAGAAGATCGGAAGAAGACGGCATTCATAACGAAATACGGACTGTTTGAATTTAAGAAAATGGCCTTTGGTCTTTGTAATGCCCCGGCTACCTACGCCAGGGTTATGAACTTGGTGTTGCGGGAGCTAAATTGGGAAACTGTGCTAGCATTCTTGGATGACATCCTGGTGCTGGGCGATTCATTCCAAAGCCACCTCTCCAACCTAGCACAGGTATTTGCGAGATTCAGAACCTATGGTTTACGCCTGAAACCACAAAAATGCGCCCTCTTTAAGAAACGGGTTGAGTTCTTAGGCAGGATGGTCAGCAGGGCAGGACTAGAACTGGGAAAAGAGGCGATAGACACAGTGGTGAAATGGCAGAAGCCGGGATCATCCAAAGACGTGGAAAGATTTCTGGGACTGGCCAACTACCATCGGACCTTCATAAAGGGATTTGCAGAGTTAGCCGCACCCCTATACGCACTGACCGGCGGAAACAGATTCGAATGGGGAGACAAGCATCAAGAGGCTTTTGCAGCTATCAAAATGGCCTTAACTACAGCTCCGGTGCTGGGATTACCTAATGGACATGACCCCTTCATCCTGGACACCGATGCCTCCGACTGGGCGATAGGAGCGGAGCTGCTACAGGTTCAAGAGAAGAAAGAAAGGGTAATTGCTTATGCCAGTTTCGCATTGACCCCAGAACAGAGAAGGTATTGCACCACGAGGAAAGAGCTATTGGCAGTAGTCAGGTTTACCAGGCTGTTCCGGCACTATCTCTTGGGGCGGCCTTTTACCATACGCACGGACCATGGCAGCCTGGTCTGGCTGGTTAGGTTTAAGAACCCCCAGGGCCAACTAGCACGTTGGCTGGAGGAGCTGAGCCAATTTGATCTAAAAATCCAGCATAGAGCAGGTAAAAAACACAACAATGCAGACTCTTTATCCAGGGAGGGAGGCACTCAACAGGCATGTACCCACTTTCGCCAGGACGTGCCAGTGCAGGACCTGCCGTGTGGAGGATGCTCATACTGTCGCAGGGCACATCAGAACTGGGCGACCTTCCAGGAGACGGTAGATGACGTCGTCCCACTGGCTACGGGGTCGTTCAGATGTGCATGTAACGTTCAGATCCGGGGGACGATTAGACGCGTGAGCACTATAGCCCCTATTCAAGACTGGTGGTCGGAGGATTCCAACTTGGCTGTCTTCCCATGGGACCCTGGCGAAGATGGCCGAAGAAAGCCTGCCGAGACGCTTTATAAGGAAAAAGACGCAGTGGCCCCAGAAGTAGTAGACATTAGGATCATCACCAGAACAACGGCGGACAGGCTAGGGTTGCATTTACTCGAGTTACAGGAGCGGACGGAGAGAGACCCGGACATGAGAATGGTAAGAGAATGGGTGGGAGGCCGTCAGCCAACAGAAGGGGACCTGTTCGGGGCCAGCCCTGCAACAAAATACTACTGGTTAAACAAAGAAGCACTCCTCATGGAAAATGGGCTTTGGTGGTGGCACAAAGTAGATCAGGGGGGAGCCGCCCAGAAGCTTTTGTATGTACCCAGCAGCCTGAGGCAGGAGGTACTGAATCTGTGCCATGATATACCTGATATGGGCCACCAGGGCCGGAATCGCACAATGGAGCGGGTCAAAGCAAGGTACTTCTGGTACGGACTATCAACGGACGTCGCAAATTACGTGGCATCATGCCACCACTGTAGTATGAACAAAAAAGCATCCAAGACCAGCAGGCATGAGCTGCTTAAGTACCAGGCGGGTGCACCAATGGAAAGGGTACACTTGGACATTCTGGGACCATTGCCTAAGACTCCGAAAGGCAACGAATATCTCCTGGTAATGGTAGATCAGTTCACTAATGGATTGAGTGTGTGCCACTACCGTCCCAGACGGCAGAGAACACCGCCCGAGCAGCACTCGATGGGTTCTTCACCAGGTTCGGGTATCCGTTTGAAATCTTCACCGATCAGGGCAGGAATTTTGAAAGTGACTTGTTTACGAAGCTCTGCGAATTGATGCACATCCACAAGGCCCGTACTACCGCCTACAGGCCGTCGGCGAATGGGCAGGTGGAAAGGTATAACAGAACCATCATGGATGCATTGCGGTGTTATGCCAGTTCCCAACATGACAGCTGGGACACCTATATCCAACACATAGCAGGGGCCATCAGGTCTAGTGTGAACCGACAGACGGGGTTCACGCCCAACAAGTTAATGCTCGGTTGGGAAACCAACCAGCCAATAGATTTAATGTACCCCCGGGAGGTGCAACTTCAATCAGATGCAGTACCTTACCTAGCAAATTTGCAGAAGGAAATTGAGAAGGCGCATGGACTGGCACGGAAGTCTCTATCCACGAACCAGGAACGAATGAAGAGAGATTATGACCTACGGGCACGGCTACAGGTCTATGAGAAAGGGGACCTGGTTTACCTGCTAGACACGGCACAGGTGAAGGGGCAGTGCCGGAAGCTATCACCGCAGTGGAAGGGCCCAGGCGTCATCATCCACAAGTTCTCATCTTGTTTATTTAGGGTCAAGCTCCAGAATGACAACATCACAGCAAATCATGATAAACTAAAGAAGTGCAAGGACCGTACATGCCCGGGCTGGATTGAGAAGTTTAAACATCATATGTCACAGGTTCAGGACCCAGTGGGAGGGCCATATAAGGACCTTTACTGTGTGTGTCGGCAACCATACGATGGAAAGTTTATGGTGCAATGCGATATGTGCGCGGAATGGTTCCATGGGGTCTGCGTGGGAGTGACTCTGGCGAGTGTACGATCAAAACCAGAGTATGCATGTCCTCGGTGTGAGCCATAAGAGCAGGAAAAGAAAAAAAAAAAAAAAGAAAAAAAAAAAAGAAAAAAGGAAAAGGAATAGTGTAGTGTATGCAATGTTGAAACAGTTCGTGTATAGTGCAAAGACAATACGGGTAATAATTGTAATAGGACCCATTCATGAAAATAGACTTTTTTACAAAAAAGACATGTTGTATATAGTGAAACGTTTTCCCTCCAACATACCCGTTGTTCTATAGGGACGGGAGGAGTGTAGAGGGAACCACATTCAAAGTGCCCGCCAAGGAGACATTTTACAGTATAGGCAGGGCTGTGCCCTGATTGGTGGACGACGACGGCGCACGGCCTACCCGCGCGGCAGCCCGCGCAGGCCGAGTGGGCCAGATTTGAACTGCATGTGACCCAACGCGGACGACGCCTGCCCGGCACCACTGGCACTTAGGATATGTGCCCATAGGACCCCTAAGAGGCATTGATTCCCTCTGTCCTACCCTTCCTGAGGAGCCTAGACTTGCTCCACCTACCCTACCAGCCCTTCCTCTCCCTACGACGACAGTTCCAGGTGAATTACTGTACTATTGTTGTAACACGTGGGTCACCTCTACAATAATTTATGTTTAGGACAAAGGTTCATTTCCCTGTTTGTCAGTAGGCTATCACTGAAACCGTAATATGCTTTCGGACCATCGCAAATACTTAGATAACTACCGATGTGATCTGAGAGGGAGGTTCGTGTATGCTTCCCAGTGTGTATGTGCGGGCGTACATATGTGCTGGAATGCGTCTATTACGCCCGAGTGTTTATTGATGAACACTCATGGGTTTGGCGGTGCTATGAGTCCATGGAAGGCATGAGTATGTGGGCGGCATGAGTGTGTTGGCCAAATATGAGTGTGTGTGTGTATGTGTACCTCACGAGTGTCATGAGGCATAGGAGCGTGGGTGACACAGGCTCGCAGACTGCACATGTGCCTGTGCAGCATACTCATATGGGAAGCATAGACGTGAGGGCTTCATACACACGTCACACACACACACACACACACACCTGCTAGCGGCATACAAGTGTGTGTGAGGCACTCAGATGTAGGGGGGGGAGGTGAGTGCAACTGGCCTCAGATGGCAGATGAGTAGTTATGAGGAAAGGGCAGATGAGTGGGGGGGTCCTGGAGTGAAGAGGCAGGTGGATGAGGATGAAAGTGTAGGTGGATGAGGGGGAAGGGGAGGGGGTGAGGGGAAACTACTGGTGACCCTCTCACCTGCTGACATTTCACACCAACCTCCACCCACTCACTCACCCCTCTCACAGTCCATTCACTCTCACTCACCCTCTCTTACAGTCCAATCACTCTCACTCACCCTCTCTCACAGTCCCCTCACTCTCACTCACCCTCTCTCACAGTTCACTCACTCTCACTCACCCCCCAAAACCACATATTTCTAAACACCCAGCCTCATATGTACCAATATCACATGCCACACCCGTCATCTCACACATCATCGTCATTTCCCCCCCCCCTAGTATCTGTGGTCCTCCACACCTACATGATCTCCCACACCTGCACCAACACCCACACCTGTGTCTCCTCCCACACCTGGGTGACCCACACTAACCTGAGACAAAGCCTTTAACAGCCGAGTGGTGGGACAGTCGGAGTGGCTGTAGGCGGCCCAGCTACTCCCTCCCCCCCCCCCCCCCCCCACACTCATGACAGACAGCTCAGTAATCTCAACATATCCACCAAAACAATAATTTATTGCAAATAAGGAAAGCAATAGAAAATTAGGAAGAATCAACAGGACCAACAAAAAACGAAATTGGTTTGCTGTTTATGCAAATGGTAGGCACCCACAAACCTTCACGCCGTTTTCTATGACACGGAGTAAAGTAATGAGTAATTTATAGTCTATAGATTCTAAGTACAACATTATGAAAAGTCTTGTTACTTCTGATGAGATAACTAGGCCTTTTTATGAGGGAAAATGGGTAAGGGTAGAACTAATTATTTTGAAAAGTTCATTGGGCGGAGTTGTTAGAATAGTGTTGTGAGGGAGAAGAGGCTACTGGAGACATTCTCCATATCTGCTACAAGTACATCTGTGGCTGCACATGTCATCCTTACATTGACGCTTGTCTTTAAGGCCTAAGGCCTATCTGCAAGGTTCTTAAGGTGACCACAAGTATACTGGACTAAAGTATACTCTCAGTATACAGCAAAAAAGGGGAGTTATACTTCTCAGTGTATATATATATATATATATCCACGTCTATCGTTATGGTGTATTTTTAGACCGTTAAATAATTAAATTTTAAATCCCTACCTCCTTTCAAATTTGAACCATGACGGTTAACGGTATTGTCAACCGTCAGATAATTCAATTTCAAATGTCTTCCCGCTACTTGTTCTATTTGGGTGTTGGTGTCCATGCTTCTAATACTGCTGGGTTTGGTTCATACAGTTTAGCCACTGCACCAAAATAAAAGTGGTTTGGAAGAGCTACAGTTGTATTTTAAAATTTATCTTATATATATTTTAAGGTGTGGAGTCTCTTGGGGCCTCTATCTCTTTCACTCTTCACGCTGAAGCTGTTTTTGTTCCTTCATGCTAAAGCTGTTTTTGTTTCTTGGCGCTGAAGCTGTTTTTGTTTCTTGGCGCTGAAGCTGTTTGTTTCTTGACGCTGAAGCTGTTTTTGTTTCTTGACGCTGAAGCTGTTTTTGTTTCTTGACGCCGAAGCTGTTTGTTTCTTGACGCCGAAGCTGTTTTTGTTTCTTGACGCTGAAGCTGTTTTTGTTTCTTGACGCTGAAGCTGTTTTTGTTTCTTGACGCTGAAGCTGTTTCTTCACGCTAAAACAGTCTGTCTTTCACCCTATTATTTGTTTTGTATAAACTTTTACTTGCAAATGCTACCAATAATTAAGTCTTAATTTCCTTCAAATATATGTTTTTAAGCAATGATTATTATGCATGGCAATGGGGAAAAAGTATGGCAATAGGGTAAAAAAGTATGGCAATGGGGGTAAAAAAGTATGGCAATGGGGGTAAAAAAGTATGGCAATGGGGGTAAAAAAGTATGGCAATGGGGCTCAAAAAGTATGGCAATGGGGCTCAAAATGCATGTGAATGGGTAAAACAGTGTTGGTAAACTCATGGCAATGTTGCAAACAATTATACTAAGACGGTTTTATGCTGTTGCATCTGCCACGAGCTGTGTTGCCCTCAGCCTGGACCTGCGGGGGGGGGGGGGAGGGGGTCTTTAAGGTCACTAAGATAGTCTTTACTAAGTCTTGGATGGACGGTGTCCAGTTCAGCCTTTTGGATGACGCCAGCAGCCAGTGAGTCATATTAGAGTCGTAGATTAACGCCCATACGCACACACACACAGCCGGTGGCCGAGTGGACAGCACGCTGGACACGTGATCGTGTGGTTGCGGGTTCAATCCCGGGCGCCGGCGAGAAACGATGGGCAGAGTTTCTTTTACCCTGAATGCCTCTGTTACCTAGCAGTAAATAGGTACCTGGGAGTTAGACAGCTGCTACGGGCTGCTTCCTGTGTGTGTGTGTGTGTGTGTGTGTGTACTCACCTAGTTGTGTTTGCGGGGGTTGAGCTCTGGCTCTTTGGTCCCGCCTCTCAACAGGTGTACAGATTCCTGAGCCTACTGGGCTCTATCATATCTACACTTGAAACTGTGTATGGAGTCAGCCTCCACCACATCACTTCCTAATGCATTCCATTTGTCAACCACTCTGACACTAAAAAAGTTCTTTCTAATATCTCTGTGGCTCATTTCGGCGCTCAGTTTCCACCTGTGTCCCCTTGTGCATGTGCCCCTTGTGTTAAATAGCCTGTCTTTATCTACCTTATCAATTCCCTTGAGAATCTTGAATGTGGTGATCATGTCCCCCCTAACTCTTCTGTCTTCCAACTCTGTGTGTGTGTGTGTGTGTGTGTGTGTGTGTGTGTGTGTGTGTGTGTATGCGCGCGCGCATAAGAGGCTGGTACATAAGCTGGAGAGACAGGCAGGTGTAGCTGGTAAGGTGCTCCAGTGGATAAGGGAGTATCTAAGCAATAGGAAGCAGAGAGTTACGGTGAGGGGGTGAGACCTCCGATTGGCGTGAAGTCACCAGTGGAGTCCCACAGGGCTCTGTACTCGGTCCTATCTTGTTTCTGATATATGTAAATGATCTCCGGAGGGTATCGATTCATTTCTCTCAATGTTTGCGGACGCTGCTAAAATTATGAGAAGGATTAAAACCAAAGAGGACTTTTTGAGGTTTCAAGAAGACCTAGACAAGCTGAAGGAATGGTCGAACAAATGGTTGTTAGAGTTTAACCCAACCAAATGTAATGTAATGGAGATAGGTGTAGGGAGCAGGAGGCCAGATACAAGGTATCATCTGGGGGAGGAAATTCTTCAGAAGTCAAAGAAGGAAAAAGACTTGGGGGTTGATATCACGCCAGACCTGTCTCCTGCAGCACATATCAAGAGGATAACATCAGCGGTATATGCCAGGCTGGCCAACATACGAACGGCATTCAGAAACTTGTGTAAAGAATCATTCAGAACTTTGTATACCACATAAGTCAGGCCAATCCTGGAGTATGCAGCCCCAGCATGGAGTCCATATCTAGTCAAGGATAAGACTAAACTGGAAAAGGTTCAAATGTGTGCCACCAGACTAGTACCCGAGCTGTGAGGTATGAGCTACGAGGAGAGACTATGGGAATTAAACCTCACTTCGCTGGAAGACAGAAGAGTTAAGGGGGACATGATCACCACATTCAAGATTCTGAAGGGAATTGATAAGGTAGATAAAGACAGTCTATTTAACACAAGGGGCACACGCACTAGGGGACACAGGTGGAAACTGAGTGCCCAAATGAGCCACAGAGATATTAGAAAGAACTTTTTTAGTGTCAGAGTGGTTGACAAATGGAATGCATTAGGAGGTGATGTGGTGGAGGCTGACTCCATACACAGTTTCAAGTGTAGATATGATAGAGCCCAGTAGGCTCAGGAATCTGTACACCTGTTGATTGACGGTTGAGAGGCGGGACCAAAGAGCCAGAGCTCAACCCCCGCAAACACAACTAGGTGAGTACACACACACACACACACACACACGTCAGTTAGCCTAAATTCTCCAATATTCATTCCTAAAACTGCCTCACGGGACTGCAACCTTATCAAACAAAGCTGTCTGGTATTTCTAACTGTCAACACAAATTAACAACTTAACATCTCAATCATTGCAACTGTTGATAAATAGACACTAACTAACCTTGCTATGAGATATAAATACAAGTGCCAAATTTGATTCAGAAGGCAACTCCAGCGTGGCCTAGTCGGATAGAACAAGTTCCTAATCCGGATAGATCTGCGTTCGAGCCTGTCGGAACGGTTGCAAGTACAGGGCACAGATTTCTCTGTGTGTCCCCTCCTGTAGGAGCATCAGTTTCGATAGATTCTCTGGATAGCCGAAGATTGATTGACCGACTCCTTGGAATGTGGGGAAGGGTTGAAGTCCGGGGGGCCACGGACGGATACCTGGATCCACTGACCTCGGGCAGGTCTTTCAATCCACCTGGATTTCAGGTGGGGAGAAGGGAGGCAATTTGGGTCGACACAAATAGCTTCCTGGACCCAAAACCCCTTGGATACACGGACACGGACACTCACACGGACACGCACACGGACACTCATGGACTCTGACACGAACCGAAGGTTCGTGTCAGATAATAAGAAGGGAGTTGATAATATAATAAGGTTGTATAATATAATATAATATATAATAATAATAATATAATATATAATAATAATAATATAATAATAATAATAATATAATAACATAATTAGGTTGGTTAGTTGGTTAGGTTAGGTTGCTCAGGTTAGGTTGCTCAGGTTAGGTTGCTCAGGTTAGGTTGCTCAGGTTAGGTTGCTCAGGTTAGGTTGCTCAGGTTATGTTGCTCAGGTTATGTTGCTCAGGTTAGGTTGCTCAGGTTAGGTTGCTCACGTTCGGTTGCTCACGTTCGGTTGCTCACGTTCGGTTGCTCACGTTCGGTTGCTCACGTTCGGTTGCTCACGTTCGGTTGCTCACGTTCGGTTGCTCACGTTCGGTTGCTCAGGTTAGGTTGCTCAGGTTAGGTTGCTCAGGTTAGGTTGCTCAGGTTAGGTTGGTTAGGCAGGTTGCTCAGGTTAGGTTGCTCAACCTTAGGTTAGGTTAGGTTACATTGCTTAGGTTGGTTGGTTACGTTGGTTGGTTAAGTTAGATAGCTTAGGTTGGTTGGTTAGGTTGGTTGGTTGGTTGGATAGCTTAGGTTGGTTGGTTGGATAGCTTAGGTTGGTTGGTTAGGTTGGTTGGTTTGGTTGCTTGGTTAGGTTAGATAGCTTAGGTTGCTTGGTTAGGTTAATTGGTTAGCTTAGGTTGGTTGGTTAGTTAGGTTGGTTGGTTGAATAGCTTAGGTTGGTTAGGTTGCTTGGTTAGGTTAGATAGCTTAGGTTGGTTAGTTAGGTTGTGTCGGAAAATCCGACACCATTTAATAATCATACAGATAATAGCTGTATTGTATAAACAAGTTACCCATAGAAAACGTAACTTGTAGTGGAATTACCGTCTAAAGACAACGGGATATCATCACCACATACCATTATAAATTGACCAGCTATTCTGCTGGGAATTATTCTTAAATACATTAGTCTTTGGACTTTACCATCATAAAAACATCTTATATAAATTAACTTAATTATCAATATTAGAGTAAATGTGACCCTTCTATCACTTTCTGACATGTGGACAATGTAAGCCAGGCGTCAGAGTGAGGAAGGAGGGCAGCCATTGTTTATATTGAGACCAGAGGCTCACACGGGAGCAAATTCGGCTCCTGTTAAATTTACTTGGACGTAGTGTTATGGAAACCAAAGGTGTACCATTTTTCAACACGCTGTCTACATATCAAGTTAAGTGTTCTTTCCGAAACCCATTATCTATCATTAGTGGCCATTAATGTCATTGGGTAGGGTTAGCCCGTTAGAACGCGAAATCGCCTCAAACTAAAGGTAATTAAGCCAGGTCTTCAATGTTCCATGTACAGTTTTCTCTGATATAGCTTGTCATATATAGAATCTGGCTTTACAGCTAGCGCCCTTTTGACAGGTCAAGACGAGGAAGCAAGATTTGTGCACCAGTTACTGGGTGATATGGAAGCTACCTCAAAGAGGATAATTTGGTGTCTACACCCTAGTTATACCTGGTGGACTAACCTGCTGTACTATAAGATAAGGAACCTTTTCAATGTATGTAGTTAATACTGTAGTTTGATTGGCTGCATATATATTAATTTAATAAACCCCCCTAATGTGTAGAGGATCGATTTGTGAGATTATGAGATTATTGCAGAAATACAGTCCACTTATCATTATACAAATTGCTATCGAAGTATATAAATTAACATAAATATAAATTCATATAAATTAAATAAATATAAATCTCACAGGTCGGTTCCCACAGGTTGGTTGGTTTGATAGCTTAGGTTGGTTGGTTGGTTTGATAGCTTAGTTAGGTTGGTTATGTTGGTTACGTTGGTTAGGATGGTTGATTACGTTGGTTAGCTTAGGTTGGGTTGGTTGGTTGGTTAGGTTGCTTGGTTAGGTTGGTTGATTACGTTCTTTGGTTAGGTTGGTTGGTTAGGTTGGTTGGTTAGGTTGGTTGGTTGATTAGGTTCTTCGGTTAGGTTGGTTGGTTAGGTTGCTTAGGTTAGGTTGCTTAGGTTAGGTTGCTTAGGTTGGTTGCTTAGGTTGGTTGGTTAGGTTGGTTATGTTGATGAGGTTGGTTACATTGGTTAGGTTGGTTAGGTTGGTTGGTTACGTTGGTTGGTTGGTTGGTTGGTTGGTTACGTTAGGTTAGGTTGGTTAGGTTAGTTGGTTGGTTAGGTTAGTTGGTTGGTTAGGTTAGGTTGGTTACGTTGGTTGGTTAGGTTGGTTGGTTACGTTGGTTAGGATGGTTGCTTACGTTGGTTAGGTTAGGTTGGGTTGGGTTGGTTGGTTAGGTTAGGTTAGGTTGATTGGTTAGGTTGCTTGGTTAGGTTGGTTGGTTAGGTTGGTTGGTTAGATTGCTTGGTTAGGTTAGATAGCTTAGGTTGGTTGGTTAGGTTAGATAGCTTAGGTTGGTTGGTTAGGTTAGATAGCTTAGGTTGGTTAGGTTGGTAGGTTAGTTAGGTTGGTTGGTTAGATAGCTTAGGTTGGTTGGTTAGGTTGCTTGGTTAGGTTAGATAGCTTACGTTGGTTGGTTAGGTTAGATAGGTTGGTTGGTTAGGTTGGTTGGTTAGGTTAGATAGCTTACGTTGGTTAGGTTGGTTGGTTAGTTAGGTTGGTTAGTTAGGTTGGTTGGTTGGTTGGTTAGGTTGGTTGCTTAGGTTAGTTGGTTGGTTAGGTTAGGTTGGTTACGTTGGTTGGTTACGTTGGTTAGGATGGTTGGTTGCGTTGGTTAGGTTGGGTTGGTTGGTTAGGTTAGGTTGGTTGGTTAGGTTGCTTGGTTAGGTTGGTTGGTTAGGTTGCTTGGTTAGGTTGCTTGGTTAGGTTAGATAGCTTAGGTTGGTTGGTTAGGTTAGATAGCTTAGGTTGGTTGGTTAGGTTAGATAGCTTAGGTTGGTTAGGTTGGTTGCTTAGTTAGGTTGGTTGGTTAGATAGCTTAGGTTGGTTGGTTAGGTTCCTTGGTTAGGTTGCTTGGTTAGGTTAGATAGCTTACGTTGGTTGGTTAGGTTAGTTAGGTTGGTTGGTTAGGTTAGATAGCTTACGTTGGTTGGTTAGGTTAGTTAGGTTGGTTGGTTAGGTTAGATAGGTTGGTTGGTTAGGTTGGTTGGTTAGTTAGGTTGGTTAGTTAGGTTGGTTGGTTAGATAGCTTAGGTTGGTTAGGTTGGTTGGTTAGTTAGGTTGGTTAGTTAGGTTGGTTGGTTGGTTAGATAGCTTACGTTGGTTAGGTTGGTTGGTTAGTTAGGTTGGTTAGTTAGGTTGGTTGGTTAGATAGCTTAGGTTGGTTAGGTTGGTTGGTTGGTTCGGTTCCTTGGTTAGGTTGGTTGGTTAGGTTGCTTGGTTAGGTTAGATAGCTTAGGTTGGTTGGTTAGGTTAGTTAGGTTGGTTGGTTGGTTAGGTTAAATAGTTTACATTGGTTGGTTAGTTAGGTTGGTTAGTTAGGTTGGTTGGTTAGATAGCTTAGGTTGGTTGATTTGGTTGGTTGGTTAGTTAGGTTGGTTGGTTAGTTAGGTTGGTTGGTTAGTTAGGTTGGTTAGGTTGGTTGGTTAGGTTAAGTTGGTTACGTTATTACGTTGGTTAGGTTGGTTGGTTACGTTGGTTAGGATGGTTGGTTACGTTGGTTAGGATGGTTGGTTACGTTGGTTAGGTTGGTTGGTTGGTTAGGTTAGGTTAGTTTGGTTGATTAGGTTAGGTTAGTTTGGTTGGTTAGGTTGCTTGGTTAGGTTGGTTGATTAGGTTCTTTGGTTAGGTTGGTTGGTTAGGTTGCTTGGTTAGGTTGCTTGGTTAGGTTAGATAGCTTAGGTTGGTTGGTTAGGTTGCTTCGTTAGGTTAGATAGCTTAGGTTGGTTGGTTAGGTTAGATAGCTTAGGTTGGTTGGTTAGGTTAGATAGCTAAGGTTGGTTGGATAGGTTGGTTGGTTAGGTTAGATAGCTTAGGTTGTTTGGTTAGGTTGGTTGGTTAGTTAGGTTGGTTTGTTAGGTTGGTTTGTTAGGTTGGTTGGTTGGTTAGGTTAGATTGGTTGGTTAGGTTGGTTGGTTGGTTAGGTTAGATTGGTTGGTTAGGTTGGTTGGTTAGGTTGGTTGGTTGGTTAGGTTAGGTTGCTTAGGTTGGTTGCTTAGGTTGGTTGGTTAGGTTGGTTAGGTTGGTTAGGTTGGTTGGTTATGTTGGTTGGTTGGTTGGTTGGTTACGTTAGGTTAGGTTGGTTGGTTACGTTAGGTTAGGTTGGTTGGTTAAGTTAGTTGATTGGTTAGGTTTGGTTGGTTACGTTGGTTAGGTTTGGTTGGTTAGGTTTGGTTGGTTACGTTGGTTGGTTACGTTGGTTAGGATGGTTGGTTACGTTGGTTAGGTTAGGTTGGGTTGGTTGGTTAGGTTAGGTTAGGTTGGTTTTTTAGGTTGGTTGGTTAGGTTGCTTGGTTAGGTTGGTTGGTTAGGTTGCTTAGTTAGGTTGGTTGGTTAGGTTGCTTGGTTAGGTTAGATAGCTTAGGTTGGTTGGTTAGGTTAGATTGCTTAGGTTGGTTGGTTAGGTTAGATAGCTTAGGTTGGTTGGTTAGGTTAGATAGCTTAGGTTGGTTGGTTAGGTTAGATAGCTTAGGTTGGTTGGTTAGGTTAGATAGCTTAGGTTGGTTGGTTAGGTTAGATAGCTAAGGTTGGTTGGATAGGTTGGTTGGTTAGGTTAGATAGCTTAGGTTGGTTGGTTAGGTTGGTTGGTTAGGTTGGTTGGTATGTTAGGTTGGTTAGGTTGGTTGGTTGGTTAGGTTGGTTGGTTAGGTTGCTTGGTTAGGTTGGTTGGTTAGGTTGCTTGGTTAGGTTAGATAGCTTACGTTGGTTCGTTAGGATGGTTGGTTGGTTAGGTTGCTTGGTTAGGTTAGATAGCTTACGTTGGTTCGTTAGAATGGTTGGATAGGTTGGTTGGTTAGGTTAGATAGCTTAGGTTGGTTGGTTAGGTTAGATAGTTTACGTTGGTTAGGTTGGTTGGTTAGTTAGGTTGGTTAGTTAGGTTGGTTGGTTAGATAGCTTAGTTTGGTTGATTAGGTTGGTTGGTTAGTTAGGTTGGTTGGTTGGTTGGTTAGGTTGGTTGCTTAAGTTGGTTGGTTGGTTAGGTTGGTTAGGTTTGGTTGGTTAGGTTGGTTGGTTAGGTTAAGTTGGTTACGTTATTACGTTGGTTAGGTTGGTTGGTTACGTTGGTTAGGATGGTTGGTTACGTTGTTTAGGTTGGTTGGTTGGTTAGGTTAGGTTAGGTTGGTTGGGTTGGTTGGTTAGATTAGGTTGGTTGGTTAGGATTCTTGGTTAGGTTGGTTGGTTAGGTTGGTTGGTTAGGTTGGTTGGTTAGGTTAGATAGATAAGGTTGGTTGGATAGGTTGGTTGGTTAGGTTAGATAGCTTAGGTTGGTTGGTTAGGTTGGTTGGTTAGTTAGGTTGGTTTGTTAGGTTGGTTGGTTAGGTTAGGTTGCTTAGGTTGGTTGCTTAGGTTTGTTGGTTAGGTTGGTTACGTTGGTTGGTTACATTGGTTAGGTTGGTTGGTTGGTTAGGTTAGGTTAGGTTGGTTGATTAGGTTCCCTGGTTAGGATGGTTGGTTAGGTTGCTTGGTTAGGGTGGTTGGTTAGGTTCCTTGGTTAGGTTAGATAGGCTACCAACAATTACAGCCCCTTTTCTATTTCTATTTCTACAAACCTAGCCTAAACTAACCTAACTGTTGTCAGCGTGCGGGTGAACATGCTCTCCTCGGGGCGGTATGCTGGGCGGCGTACAAACATTCGCACGTTGGGGATGCGCCTGCGGTCGGATATACCTTCTTCTGTCCGGCTTATGGGGTACTACGTCCCGGTGTATTATGCCCGGCAGCCTCGTACCTGTTTCCGGTGTGGCCTGTTGGGGCATCAGGCTGCCGGGTGCTCTGCGGCCCCTGCTGCTCCTGTCAACTTGTTCCGCGACGAGGATATCCCGCCCGCTCCCTCTGGCGGCAGTCTCTGGTGATGTTGATGAGGTGGTGCGCGTCCCGTCTGCTGCTGCAGCTTCCCCGGCGGCGCCTGCCGTTCCTCCGGTTGTTGCCGTCCCTCCTCCGGTTCTTGAGGTACCGTCGGTTGGTCTGCCTGATCCTGTCGCTGTTCCAGCTGCTCCCGTGGGCCTTCCTGGAGCTCCCTGTGTGACGTCGCTGTCTTCTCCCTCATCTTCTGATGCTGCGCCTGGCCCTGTGTCCGTGACTCTGGTCCCGGATGTGCTTGGTGCTGGGGTGACTGCGGAGCCTCCTGCTGTGTGTGGCCCGGTTCCCCCTGTGGTAGAGGCTGCTGCCGTTCTGGCGTCGGTTCCTTCGGCTCGTGGTACCCGTGTTTCTGGGTCATTTACCGGCTCTGACGATATCCGGCCGGTGCCCAAACGTTCCGGCGTTCGTCTTCTTCCTGGGCCGACGTTGGTGACTTCAGTGACTGTGGGGCTTCGGGTGTTGACAGTGTGCATACGGATGCGTCGATGTCTCCGCGGTTCATGGTGGCGGAGGTCCATGTGCCTGCTGGTGCTGGTGCCTGTGTCTCGGACGTGCCTTCGGTTCTTTCTCCGCCGGGGGACTCTCCACAGTGGGGGGGTGGTGGCTTCCGCTGCCAGGGATGGTGTGGACTCTGGTGCTGGGCGTGGCCTGGTGGTGACGTTACGGAAGGATGCGCGCCGTCCGGGTTCCCTGCTGTCGTCTGGTGGTGTGCCCGGGGCCGCGGGTACCCCTGTGGTGCGGGTGCGCGTTGGGGCCCTGGGGGACGTGTTGCCGGCGTCTGTGATGCCACCGGGTCACTGGTCGAAGATTGCCGAGTTACTGCTGTCTGACGGACCGGAGTGCTTTCGTGGGGGGCAAGTTCCCTTCCTGTGGGGGCGAGTGGCGACTTCTCGCCTCATGAGTACTTCCATCTGGGTCCCCAGTTTGCAGGTGTTTGTTGCCCCGGTTCCAGATGTTATGGCGTCCCCGGTGGATGGACGAGACCCTTGGCAATGGGTGCTCTGGGAGGCGTTCTATGTAAGATTCCCGCGGGCCAAGTTCCCGGGCAAGTTTGTGCTCTGATTTCTTGTGTGTTTGCTATGACATGCTGTGTGCCCTTCTGGCTGTTTGTTTGCCCTGTTCTGTTATGTGCTTCTGCCCCTCTCCCTTTGTGCGTAGCTTTGCCGTGTGGCATATTAGTTTCTAGTGCTTGGCGTCACTCGTTTCGCGTTTTGGCTTGGCGTTTCGCCTTTTCTGGCTTTGCGATTCACCCTTCACGGGTACGCCGGGGCGCATCCGATCCCACGATCGTCGTCGCCCCTAACTCAACAACAACAACATATATACAGCTTAAACCACGTGGTCTCTATTCCTTCCAGTCATCTGTATATATAAACCTACAATTCCTGTATAACAGGCTATGTGTTTTGTTTACATATATGTGTGTGTGTGCGTAACTACCTAAATGTACTTACATGACGAGAGCTACGCTCGTGGTGTCCAGTCTGGATTTATATTACAATAAATGTATAACTTGAGAATAATTTATGTTTAGGACAAAGGTTCATTTCCCTGTTTGTCAGTAGGCTATCACTGAAACCGTAATATGCTTTCGGACCATCGCAAATACTTAGATAACTACCGATGTGGTCTGAGAGGGAGGTTCGTGTATGCTTCCCAGTGTGTATGTGCGGGCGTACATATGTGCTGGAATGCGTCTATTACGCCCGAGTGTTTATTGATGAACACTCATGGGTTTGGCGGTGCTATGAGTCCATGGAAGGCATGAGTATGTGGGCGGCATGAGTGTGTTGGCCAAATATGAGTGTGTGTGTGTATGTGTACCTCACGAGTGTCATGAGGCATAGGAGCGTGGGTGACACAGGCTCGCAGACTGCACATGTGCCTGTGCAGCATACTCATATGGGAAGCATAGACGTGAGGGCTTCATACACACGTCACACACACCTGCTAGCGGCATACAAGTGTGTGTGAGGCACTCAGATGTAGGGGGGGGAGGTGAGTGCCACTGGCCTCAGATGGCAGATGAGGAGTTATGAGGAAAGGGCAGATGAGTGGGGGGGTCCTGGAGTGAAGAGGCAGGTGGATGAGGATGAAAGTGTAGGTGGATGAGGGGGAAGGGGAGGGGGTGAGGGGAAACTACTGGTGACCCTCTCACCTGCTGACATTTCACACCAACCTCCACCCACTCACTCACCCCTCTCACAGTCCATTCATTCTCACTCACCCTCTCTTACAGTCCAATCACTCTCACTCACCCTCTCTCACAGTCCCCTCACTCTCACTCACCCTCTCTCACAGTTCACTTACTCTCACTCACCCCCCAAAACCACATATTTCTAAACACCCAGCCTCATATGTACCAATATCACATGCCACACCCGTCATCTCACACATCATCGTCATTTCCCCCCCCCCCCCTAGTATCTGTGGTCCTTCACACCTACATGATCTCCCACACCTGCACCAACACCCACACCTGTGTCTCCTCCCACACCTGGGTGACCCACACTAACCTGAGACAAAGCCTTTAACAGCCGAGTGGTGGGACAGTCGGAGTGGCTGTAGGCGGCCCAGCTACTCCCTCCCCCCCCCCACACTCATGACAGACAGCACAGTAATCTCAACATATCCACCAAAACAATAATTTATTGCAAATAAGGAAAGCAATAGAAAATTAGGAAGAATCAACAGGACCAACAAAAAACGAAATTGGTTTGCTGTTTATGCAAATGGTAGGCACCCACAAACCTTCACGCCGTTTTCTATGACACGGAGTAAAGTAATGAGTAATTTATAGTCTATAGATTCTAAGTACAACATTATGAAAAGTCTTGTTACTTCTGATGAGATAACTAGGCCTTTTTATGAGGGAAAATGGGTAAGGGTAGAACTAATTATTTTGAAAAGTTCATGGGCGGAGTTGTTAGAATAGTGTTGTGAGGGAGAAGAGGCTACTGGAGACATTCTCCATGTCTGCTACAAGTACATCTGTGGCTGCACATGTCATCCTTACATTGACGCTTGTCTTTAAGGCCTAAGGCCTATCTGCAAGGTTCTTAAGGTGACCACAAGTATACTGGACTAAAGTATACTCTCAGTATACAGCAAAAAAGGGGAGTTATACTTCTCAGTGTATATATATATATCCACGTCTATCGTTATTGTGTATTTTTAGACCGTTAAATAATTAAATTTTAAATCCCTACCTCCTTTCAAATTTGAACCATGACGGTTAACGGTATTGTCAACCGTCAAATAATTCAATTTCAAATGTCTTCCCGCTACTTGTTCTATTTGGGTGTTGGTGTCCATGCTTCTAATACTGCTGGGTTTGGTTCATACAGTTTAGCCACTACACCAAAATAAAAGTGGTTTGGAAGAGCTACAGTTGTATTTTAAAATTTATCTTATATATATTTTAAGGTGTGGAGTCTCTTGGGGCCTCTATCTCTTTCACTCTTCACGCTGAAGCTGTTTTTGTTCCTTCATGCTAAAGCTGTTTTTGTTTCTTGGCGCTGAAGCTGTTTCTGTTTCTTGGCGCTGAAGCTGTTTGTTTCTTGACGCTGAAGCTGTTTTTGTTTCTTGACGCTGAAGCTGTTTTTGTTTCTTGACGCCGAAGCTGTTTGTTTCTTGACGCCGAAGCTGTTTTTGTTTCTTGACGCTGAAGCTGTTTTTGTTTCTTGACGCTGAAGCTGTTTTTGTTTCTTGACGCTGAAGCTGTTTCTTCACGCTAAAACAGTCTGTCTTTCACCCTATTATTTGTTTTGTATAACCTTTTACTTGCAAATGCTACCAATAATTAAGTCTTAATTTCCTTCAAATATATGTTTTTAAGCAATGATTATTATGCATGGCAATGGGGAAAAAGTATGGCAATAGGGTAAAAAAGTATGGCAATGGGGGTAAAAAAGTATGGCAATGGGGGTAAAAAAGTATGGCAATGGGGGTAAAAAAGTATGGCAATGGGGCTCAAAAAGTATGGCAATGGGGCTCAAAATGCATGTGAATGGGTAAAACAGTGTTGGTAAACTCATGGCAATGTTGCAAACAATTATACTAAGACGGTTTTATGCTGTTGCATCTGCCACGAGCTGTGTTGCCCTCAGCCTGGACCTGCGGGGGGGGGGAGGGGGTCTTTAAGGTCACTAAGATAGTCTTTACTAAGTCTTGGATGGACGGTGTCCAGTTCAGCCTTTTGGATGACGCCAGCAGCCAGTGAGTCATATTAGAGTCGTAGATTAACGCCCATACGCACACACACACAGCCGGTGGCCGAGTGGACAGCACGCTGGACACGTGATCGTGTGGTTGCAGGTTCGATCCCGGGCGCCGGCGAGAAACGATGGGCAGAGTTTCTTTTACCCTGAATGCCTCTGTTACCTAGCAGTAAATAGGTACCTGGGAGTTAGACAGCTGCTACGGGCTGCTTCCTGTGTGTGTGTGTGTGTGTGTGTGTGTGTGTGTGTGTGTGTGTGTGTGTGTGTACTCACCTAGTTGTGTTTGCGGGGGATGAGCTCTGGCTCTTTGGTCCCGCCTCTCAACAGGTGTACAGATTCCTGAGCCTACTGGGCTCTATCATATCTACACTTGAAACTGTGTATGGAGTCAGCCTCCACCACATCACTTCCTAATGCATTCCATTTGTCAACCACTCTGACACTAAAAAAGTTCTTTCTAATATCTCTGTGGCTCATTTCGGCGCTCAGTTTCCACCTGTGTCCCCTTGTGCATGTGCCCCTTGTGTTAAATAGCCTGTCTTTATCTACCTTATCAATTCCCTTGAGAATCTTGAATGTGGTGATCATGTCCCCCCTAACTCTTCTGTCTTCCAACTCTGTGTGTGTGTGTGTGTGTGTGTGTGTGTGTGTGTGTGTGTGCATAAGAGGCTGGTACATAAGCTGGAGAGACAGGCAGGTGTAGCTGGTAAGGTGCTCCAGTGGATAAGGGAGTATCTAAGCAATAGGAAGCAGAGAGTTACGGTGAGGGGGTGAGACCTCCGATTTGCGTGAAGTCACCAGTGGAGTCCCACAGGGCTCTGTACTCGGTCCTATCTTGTTTCTGATATATGTAAATGATCTCCGGAGGGTATCGATTCATTTCTCTCAATGTTTGCGGACGCTGCTAAAACTGTGAGAAGGATTAAAACCAAAGAGGACTTTTTGAGGTTTCAAGAAGACCTAGACAAGCTGAAGGAATGGTCGAACAAATGGTTGTTAGAGTTTAACCCAACCAAATGTAATGTAATGGAGATAGGTGTAGGGAGCAGGAGGCCAGATACAAGGTATCATCTGGGGGAGGAAATTCTTCAGAAGTCAAAGAAGGAAAAAGACTTGGGGGTTGATATCACGCCAGACCTGTCTCCTGCAGCACATATCAAGAGGATAACATCAGCGGTATATGCCAGGCTGGCCAACATACGAACGGCATTCAGAAACTTGTGTAAAGAATCATTCAGAACTTTGTATACCACATAAGTCAGGCCAATCCTGGAGTATGCAGCCCCAGCATGGAGTCCATATCTAGTCAAGGATAAGACTAAACTGGAAAAGGTTCAAATGTGTGCCACCAGACTAGTACCCAGCTGTGAGGTATGAGCTACGAGGAGAGACTATGGGAATTAAACCTCACTTCGCTGGAAGACAGAAGAGTTAAGGGGGACATGATCACCACATTCAAGATTCTGAAGGGAATTGATAAGGTAGATAAAGACAGTCTATTTAACACAAGGGGCACACGCACTAGGGGACACAGGTGGAAACTGAGTGCCCAAATGAGCCACAGAGATATTAGAAAGAACTTTTTTAGTGTCAGAGTGGTTGACAAATGGAATGCATTAGGAGGTGATGTGGTGGAGGCTGACTCCATACACAGTTTCAAGTGTAGATATGATAGAGCCCAGTAGGCTCAGGAATCTGTACACCTGTTGATTGACGGTTGAGAGGCGGGACCAAAGAGCCAGAGCTCAACCCCCGCAAACACAACTAGGTGAGTACAACTAGGTGAGTACACACACACACACACACACACGTCAGTTAGCCTAAATTCTCAAATATTCATTCCTAAAACTGCCTCACGGGACTGCAACCTTATCAAACAAAGCTGTCTGGTATTTCTAACTGTCAACACAAATTAACAACTTAACATCTCAATCATTGCAACTGTTGATAAATAGACACTAACTAACCTTGCTATGAGATATAAATACAAGTGCCAAATTTGATTCAGAAGGCAACTCCAGCGTGGCCTAGTCGGATAGAACAAGTTCCTAATCCGTATAGATCTGCGTTCGAGCCTGTCGGAACGGTTGCAAGTACAGGGCACAGATTTCTCTGTGTGTCCCCTCCTGTAGGAGCATCAGTTTCGATAGATTCTCTGGATAGCCGAAGATTGATTGACCGACTCCTTGGAATGTGGGGAAGGGTTGAAGTCCGGGGGGCCACGGACGGATACCTGGATCCACTGACCTCGGGCAGGTCTTTCAATCCACCTGGATTTCAGGTGGGGAGAAGGGAGGCAATTTGGGTCGACACAAATAGCTTCCTGGACCCAAAACCCCTTGGATACACGGACACGGACACTCACACGGACACGCACACGGACACTCATGGACTCTGACACGAACCGAAGGTTCGCGTCAGAGAAGGGAGTTGGTAATAAGAAGGGAGTTGATAATATAATAAGGTTGTATAATAATAATATAATATATAATAATAATAATATAATAATATAATATATAATAATAATAATATAATAATATAATATATAATAATAATAATAATATAATTATATAATAATAATAATATAATAACATAATTAGGTTGGTTAGTTGGTTAGGTTAGGTTGCTCAGGTTAGGTTGCTCAGGTTAGGCTGCTCAGGTTAGGTTGCTCAGGTTAGGTTGCTCAGGTTAGGTTGCTCAGGTTAGGTTGCTCAGGTTAGGTTGCTCAGGTTCGGTTGCTCAGGTTCGGTTGCTCACGTTCGGTTGCTCACGTTCGGTTGCTCACGTTCGGTTGCTCACGTTCGGTTGCTCACGTTCGGTTGCTCAGGTTCGGTTGCTCAGGTTAGGTTGCTCAGGTTAGGTTGCTCAGGTTAGGTTGCTCAGGTTAGGTTGGTTAGGCAGGTTGCTCAGGTTAGGTTGCTCAGGTTAGGTTGGTTAGGCAGGTTGCTCAACCTTAGGTTAGGTTAGGTTACATTGCTTAGGTTGGTTGGTTACGTTGGTTGGTTAGGTTAGATAGCTTAGGTTGGTTGGTTAGGTTAGTTAGGTTGGTTGGTTGGTTGGATAGCTTTGGTTGGTTGGTTGGATAGCTTAGGTTGGTTGGTTAGGTTGGTTGGTTTGGTTGCTTGGTTAGGTTAGATAGCTTAGGTTGCTTGGTTAGGTTAATTGGTTAGCTTAGGTTGGTTGGTTAGTTAGGTTGGTTGGTTGGATAGCTTAGGTTGGTTAGGTTGCTTGGTTAGGTTAGATAGCTTAGGTTGGTTAGTTAGGTTGGTTGGTTTGATAGCTTAGTTTGGTTGGTTGGTTTGATAGCTTAGTTAGGTTGGTTACGTTGGTTACGTTGGTTAGGATGGTTGATTACGTTGGTTAGCTTAGGTTGGGTTGGTTGGTTGGTTAGGTTGCTTGGTTAGGTTGGTTGATTACGTTCTTTGGTTAGGTTGGTTGGTTGATTAGGTTCTTCGGTTAGGTTGGTTGGTTAGGTTGCTTAGGTTAGGTTGCTTAGGTTAGGTTGCTTAGGTTAGGTTGCTTAGGTTGGTTGCTTAGGTTGGTTGGTTAGGTTGGTTGGTTAGGTTGGTTATGTTGATGAGGTTGGTTGGTTACATTGGTTAGGTTGGTTAGATTGGTTGGTTACGTTGGTTGGTTGGTTGGTTGGTTACGTTAGGTTAGGTTGGTTAGGTTAGTTGGTTGGTTGGTTAGGTTAGTTGGTTGGTTAGGTTAGGTTGGTTACGTTGGTTGGTTAGGTTGGTTGGTTACGTTGGTTAGGATGGTTGGTTGCGTTGGTTAGGTTAGGTTGGGTTGGGTTGGTTGATTGGTTAGGTTGCTTGGTTAGGTTGGTTGGTTAGGTTGGTTGGTTAGGTTGCTTGGTTAGGTTAGATAGCTTAGGTTGGTTGGTTAGGTTAGATAGCTTAGGTTGGTTGGTTAGGTTAGATAGCTTAGGTTGGTTAGGTTGGTTGGTTAGTTAGGTTGGTTGGTTAGATAGCTTAGGTTGGTTAGGTTGGTTGGTTAGGTTGCTTGGTTAGGTTAGATAGCTTACGTTGGTTGGTTAGGTTAGTTAGGTTGGTTGGTTAGGTTAGATAGGTTGGTTGGTTAGGTTGGTTGGTTAGGTTAGATAGCTTACGTTGGTTAGGTTGGTTGGTTAGTTAGGTTGGTTAGTTAGGTTGGTTGGTTGGTTGGTTGGTTAGGTTGGTTGCTTAGGTTAGTTGGTTGGTTACGTTGGTTGGTTACGTTGGTTAGGATGGTTGGTTGCGTTGGTTAGGTTAGGTTGGGTTGGTTGGTTAGGTTAGGTTGGTTGGTTAGGTTGCTTGGTTAGGTTGGTTGGTTAGGTTGCTTGGTTAGGTTGCTTGGTTAGGTTAGATAGCTTAGGTTGGTTGGTTAGGTTAGATAGCTTAGGTTGGTTGGTTAGATAGCTTAGGTTGGTTGGTTAGGTTGCTTGGTTAGGTTGCTTGGTTAGGTTGTATAGCTTAGGTTGGTTGGTTAGGTTAGATAGCTTAGGTTGGTTGGTTAGGTTAGATAGCTTAGGTTGGTTAGGTTGGTTGGTTAGTTAGGTTGGTTGGTTAGATAGCTTAGGTTGGTTGGTTAGGTTAGATAGCTTAGGTTGGTTGGTTAGGTTAGATAGCTAAGGTTGGTTGGATAGGTTGGTTGGTTAGGTTAGATAGCTTACATTGGTTGGTTAGGTTGGTTGGTTAGGTTGGTTGGTTAGTTAGGTTGGTTAGTTAGGTTGGTTGGTTAGATAGCTTAGGTTGGTTAGGTTGGTTGGTTAGTTAGGTTGGTTAGTTAGGTTGGTTGGTTAGATAGCTTACGTTGGTTAGGTTGGTTGGTTAGTTAGGTTGGTTAGTTAGATTGGTTGGTTAGATAGCTTAGGTTGGTTAGGTTGGTTGGTTGGTTAGGTTCCTTGGTTAGGTTGGTTGGTTAGGTTGGTTGGTTAGGTTGCTTGGTTTGGTTAGATAGCTTAGGTTGGTTGGTTAGGTTGGTTGGTTAGATAGCTTAGGTTGGTTGATTTGGTTGGTCGGTTAGTTAGGTTAATTGGTTAGATAGGTTGGATAGGTTGGTTGGTTAGGTTAGTTGGTTACGTTATTACGTTGGTTAGGTTGGTTGGTTACGTTGGTTAGGATGGTTGGTTACGTTGGTTACGATGGTTGGTTACGTTGGTTAGGTTGGTTGGTTGGTTAGTTTGGTTGGTTAGGTTAGGTTAGTTTGGTTGGTTAGGTTGCTTGGTTAGGTTGGTTGATTAGGTTCTTTGGTTAGGTTGGTTGGTTAGGTTGCTTGGTTAGGTTGCTTGGTTAGGTTAGATAGCTTAGGTTGGTTGGTTAGGTTGCTTCGTTAGGTTAGATAGCTTAGGTTGGTTGGTTAGGTTAGATAGCTTAGGTTGGTTGGTTAGGTTAGATAGCTAAGGTTGGTTGGATAGGTTGGTTGGTTAGGTTAGATAGCTTAGGTTGTTTGGTTAGGTTGGTTGGTTAGTTAGGTTGGTTTGTTAGGTTGGTTTGTTAGGTTGGTTTGTTAGGTTGGTTTGTTAGGTTGGTTGGTTGGTTAGGTTAGATTGGTTGGTTAGGTTGGTTGGTTGGTTAGGTTAGATTGGTTGGTTAGGTTGGGTGGTTAGGTTGGTTGGTTGGTTAGGTTAGGTTGCTTAGGTTGGTTGCTTAGGTTGGTTGGTTAGGTTGGTTAGGTTGGTTATGTTGGTTGGTTGGTTGGTTGGTTACGTTAGGTTAGGTTGGTTGGTTACGTTAGGTTAGGTTGGTTGGTTTAGTTGATTGGTTAGGTTTGGTTGGTTACGTTGGTTAGGTTTGGTTGGTTACGTTGGTTGGTTACGTTGGTTAGGATGGTTGGTTACGTTGGTTAGGTTAGGTTGGGTTGGTTGGTTAGGTTAGGTTAGGTTGGTTTTTTAGGTTGGTTGGTTAGGTTGCTTGGTTAGGTTGGTTGGTTAGGTTGCTTAGTTAGGTTGGTTGGTTAGGTTGCTTGGTTAGGTTAGATAGCTTAGGTTGGTTGGTTAGGTTAGATTGCTTAGGTTGGTTGGTTACGTTAGATAGCTTAGGTTGGTTGGTTAGGTTAGATAGCTTAGGTTGGTTGGTTAGGTTAGATAGCTTAGGTTGGTTGGTTAGGTTAGATAGCTTAGGTTGGTTGGATAGGTTGGTTGGTTAGGTTAGATAGCTTAGGTTGGTTGGTTAGGTTGGTTGGTTTGTTAGGTTGGTTAGGTTGGTTGGTTGGTTAGGTTGGTTGGTTAGGTTGCTTGGTTAGGTTGGTTGGTTAGGTTGCTTGGTTAGGTTAGATAGCTTACGTTGGTTCGTTAGGATGGTTGGTTGGTTAGGTTGCTTGGTTAGGTTAGATAGCTTACGTTGGTTCGTTAGGATGGTTGGATAGGTTGGTTGGTTAGGTTAGATAGCTTAGGTTGGTTGGTTAGGTTAGGTTGGTTGGTTAGGTTAGATAGCTTAGGTTGGTTGGTTAGGTTAGGTTGGTTGGTTAGGTTAGATAGTTTACGTTGGTTAGGTTGGTTGGTTAGTTAGGTTGGTTAGTTAGGTTGGTTAGATAGCTTAGTTTGGTTGATTAGGTTGGTTGGTTAGTTAGGTTGGTTGGTTGGTTGGTTAGGTTGGTTGCTTAGGTTGGTTGGTTAGGTTTGGTTGGTTAGGTTGGTTGGTTAGGTGAAGTTGGTTACGTTATTACGTTGGTTAGGTTGGTTGGTTACGTTGGTTAGGATGGTTGGTTACGTTGTTTAGGTTGGTTGGTTGGTTAGGTTAGGTTAGGTTGGTTGGGTTGGTTGGTTTGGTTAGATTGGTTGGTTAGGATGCTTGGTTAGGTTGGTTGGTTGGTTAGGTTGGTTGGTTAGGTTAGATAGATAAGGTTGGTTGGATAGGTTGGTTGGTTAGGTTAGATAGCTTAGGTTGGTTGGTTAGGTTGGTTGGTTAGGTTGGTTGGTTAGTTAGGTTGGTTAGTTAGGTTGGTTGGTTAGGTTAGGTTGCTTAGGTTGGTTGCTTAGGTTTGTTGGTTAGGTTGGTTACGTTGGTTGGTTACATTGGTTAGGTTGGTTGGTTGGTTAGGTTAGGTTAGGTTGGTTGATTAGGTTCCCTGGTTAGGATGGTTGGTTAGGTTGCTTGGTTAGGGTGGTTGGTTAGGTTCCTTGGTTAGGTTAGATAGGCTACCAACAATTACAGCCCCTTTTCTATTTCTATTTCTACAAACCTAGCCTAAACTAACCTAACTTAACCTGCAAACCTAGCCTATTTCCTAGTCAAAACAAACATAACCTAATCTAAGCTAACCTAACCTAACGTAACTAACTCCTGGATACCTATTTACTGTTAGGTGAATAGATGTATTCGGTGATAGGAAACGCTACCTACAATTACAGCCCTTCTTCTATTTCTATTTCTACAAACCTAGCCTATTTCCTAGCTTAAACTAACCTAACCTAAGGTAATCTAACTAACTCCTGGATACCTATTTACTGGTACGTGAACAGAGAAGACACGATACCAACAATTACTGCCCTATTTCTATTTCAACAAAAATAGCCTATTTCTTAGCCTAAACTAATCTAACCTAATTAAACCTAACCTAACCTAATCTAACCTTACCTATATATATACTTCACTACTCACTAACATCATCACTACCTCACTACTCACTAACATCATCACTACCTCCCTACTCACCATCATTACCTCACTACTCACCATCACTACCACACTACTCACCATCATCACTACCTCACTACTCACCATCATCATCACTACTTCTCTACTCACCACCATCATCATTTCCTCACTACTCACTAACATCATCACTTCCTCACTACTCACCATCATCACTACTCAATAGCATCTCTACCCACCATCATCACTACCACTACTCATAAACATCATCACTGCCACACTACTCACTATCATCATCACTACCACACTACTCACCATCATCACTACCCACCATCATCATAACTGCCACACTACTCTTAACCATCATCACTACCTCACTACCTCACCATCATCACTACCACACAACTCACCATCATCACTACCACACCACTCACCATCATCACTACCTCACTACTCACAATCATCATCACTACCTCACCATCATCATCACTACCTCACTACTCACCATCATCACTACCACACTACTCACCATCATCATTACCTCAATACTCACCATTATCACCACTACACTACTCACCATCATCATCACTACCACAATACTCACCATCATCATCACTACCACAATACTCACCAGCAACACTACTTAGCAACACCATCACTACCTCACTACTCACCATCATCATCACTACCACACTACTCACAATCATCATCACTACCACACTACTCACCATCATCATCTTTACCTCACTACTCACCATCATCACTACCTCACCATCATCATCACTACCTCTCTACTCACCATCATCATCATTACCTCACTACTCACCATCACTACCACACTACTCACCATCATCACTACCTCACTACTCACCATCATCATCACTACTTCTCTACTCACCACCATCATTTCCTCACTACTCACTAACATCATCACTTCCTCACTACTCACCATCATCATCATCACTACTCACCATCACTACCCACCATCATCACTACCACACTACTCACCATCATCACTACCACACTACTCACTATCATCACTACCACACTACTCACCGAGTAGTGTGGTAGTGATAGTGAGTAGTGATGATGGTGAGTAGTGAGGTAGTGATGATGGTGAGTAGTGTGGTAGTGATGATAGTGAATAGTGTAGTAGTGATGATGATAGTGAGTAGTAAGGTAGTGATGATGGTGAAGTGTGGTAGTGATGGTGAGTAGTGAGGTAGTGATGATGATAGTGAAGTGTGGTAGTGATGATGATGGTGAGTAGTGAGGTAGTGATGATGATGGTGAGTAGTGTGGTAGTGATGATGATGGTGAGTAGTGAGGTAGTGATGATGATGGTGAGTAGTGAGGTAGTGATGATGATGGTGAGTAGTGTGGTAGTGATGATGATAGTGAAGTGTGGTAGTGATGATGATGGTGAATAGTGTGGTAGTGATGATGATAGTGAGTAGTGAGGTAGTGATGATGATGGTGAGTAGTGAGGAAATGATGGTGGTGAGTAGTGAGGAAATGATGATGGTGGTGAGTAGTGAGGTAGTGATGATGGTGAGTAGTGTGGTAGTGAGGTAATGATGATGATGGTGAGTAGAGAGGTAGTGATGATGATGGTGAGTAGAGAGGTAGCGATGATGGTGAGGTAGTGATGATGAAGGTGAGTAGTGAGGTAATGATGATGATGGTGAGTAGAGAGGTAGTGATGATGATGGTGAGGTAGAGATGATGATGGTGAGTAGTGAAGTAGTGACGATGATGGTGAGGTAGTGGTGATGGTGAGTAGTGTGGTTGTGATGATGATAGTGAATAGTGTGGTAGTGATGATGATAGTGAATAGTGTGGTAGTGATGATAGTGAATAGTGTGGTAGTGATGATGATGGTGAGTAGTGTGGTAGTGATGATGGTGAGTAGTGTGGTAGTGATGATGATGGTGAGTAGTGAGGTAGTGATGATGATGGTGAGTAGTGAGGTAGTGATGATGATGGTGAGAAGTGATGATAGTGAGTAGTGTGGTAGTGAGGTAGTGATGATGATAGTGAAGTGTGGTAGTGATGATGATGGTGAGTAGTGTGGTAGGTAGTGATGATGATGGCGAGTAGTGAGGTAGTGATGATGATGGTGAGAAGTGATAATAGTATGTAGTGTGGTAGTGATGATGATGGTGAGTAGTGAGGTAGTGATGATAGTGAATAGTGTGATAGTGATGCTGATGGTGAGTAGTGTGGTAGTGATGATGATAGTGATGTATTGATGATGATGGTGAGTAGTGAGGTAGTGATGATGGTTAGTGTGGTAGTGATGATAGTGAATAGTGTGGTAGTAATGATGATGAATACTGTGGTAGTAATGATGATGGTGAGTAGTGTGGTAGTGATGATAGTGAGTAGTGATGATGGTGAGAAGTGGTAGAAGTGATGATAGTGAGTAGTGTGGTAGTGATGATGGTGAGTAGTGAGGTAGTGATGATGATAGTGAATAGTGTGGTAGTGATGATGATGGTTAGTGTTGTAGTGATTATGATAGTGAGGTAGTGATGATGATGGTGAGTAGTGAGGTAGTGATGATGATGGTGAGTAGTGTGGTAGTGATAATGATAGTGAATAGTGTGGTAGTGATGATGATGGTGAGTATTGTGGTAGTGATGACGATAGTGAGTAGTGTGGTAGTGATGATGGTGAGTAGTGAGGTAGTGATGGTGTTGCTAAGTAGTGTGGTAGTGATGTTGATGGTGAGTAGTGATAGAAGTGATGATAGTGAGTAGTGTGGTAGTGATGATGATGGTGAGTAGTGTGGTAGTGATGATGATAGTGAGTAGTGAGGTAGTGATAATGATGGTGAGTAGTGTGGTAGTGATGATGGTGAGTAGTGTGGTAGTGATGATAGTGAGTAGTGATGATGATGGTGAGAAGTGATGATAGTGAGTAGTATGGTAGTGATGATGGTGATTAGTGAGGTAGTGATGATGATAGTGAATAGTGTGGTAGTGATGATGGTGAGTAGTGTGGTAGTGATGATAGTGAGTAGTGAGGTAGTGATGATGATGGTGAGTAGTGAGGTAGTGATGGTGTTGCTAAGTAGTGTGGTAGTGATGTTGATGGTGAGTATTGTTGTAGTGATGATGATGGTGAGTATTGTGGTAGTGATGATGATGGTGAGTAGTGTGGTAGTGATGATGATAGTGAATAGTGTGGTAGTGATGATGATGGTGAGTAGTGTGTTAGTGATGGTGAGAAGTGATAAAGGTGATGATAGTGAGTAGTGTGGTAGTGATGATGATGGTGAGTAGTGTGGTAGTGATGATGATAGTGAATAGTGTGGTAGTGATGATGATGGTGAGTAGTGAGGCAGTGATGGTGATAAGTGATAAAAGTGATGATAGTGAGTAGTGTGGTAGTGATGATGATGGTGAGTAGTGAGGTAGTGATGGTGTTGCTAAGTAGTGTGGTAGTGATGTTGATGGCGAGTATTGTGGTAGTGATGATGATGGTGAGTATTGTGGTAGTGATGATGATGGTGAGTAGTGTAGTGATGATAATGGTGAGTAGTGAGGTAATGATTTTGAGTAGTGTGGTAGTGATGATGGTGAGTAGTGAGGTAGTGATGATGGTTAAGAGTAGTGTGGTGGGTAGTGATGATGGTGAGTAGTGTGGTAGTGATGATGATAGTGAGTAGTGTGGTAGTGATGGTGAGTAGTGTGGTAGTGATGATGTTAGTGAGTAGTGAGGAAATGATGATGGTGGTGAGTAGAGAAGTAGTGATGATGATGGTGAGTAGTGAGGTAGTGATGATGGTGAGTAGTGTGGTAGTGATGATGTTAGTGAGTAGTGAAGTATATATATAGGTAAGGTTAGATTAGGTTAGGTTAGGTTTAATTAGGTTAGATTAGTTTAGGCTAAGAAATAGGCTATTTTTGTTGAAATAGAAATAGGGCAGTAATTGTTGGTAGCGTGTCTTCTCTGTTCACGTACCAGTAAATAGGTATCCAGGAGTTAGATTACCTTAGGTTAGGTTAGTTTAGGCTAGGAAATAGGCTAGGTTTGTAGAAATAGAAATAGAAGAAGGGCTGTAATTGTAGGTAGCGTTTCCTATCACTGAATACACCTATTCACCTAACAGTAAATATGTATCCAGGAGTTAGTTACGTTAGGTTATGTTAGATTAGGTTAGGTTAGGTTAGATTAGGTTAGGTTGGTTTAGGGTAGGTTTGTAGAAGTTGGGCTGTAATTGTTGGTAGCCTTTCCTATCACCGAATGCCTCTGTTCACCTAGCAGTAAATAGGTATCCAGAAGTTAGTAAGCTAGCTACTTGGGGCGTGGTGAGTGAGTGAGGGTTAGTTAGTCAGTCACTAGTTGGACCTTGTGGGGTGGTTGGTGTTGGAGACCACTATAAGCCTAACATGTATAAAGTGCCTGTCTGCCTGTCCCCCGACTCAATGATGTTACAAGTATTGACTAAATGAAGCCTAAGAGAGCATATGCAAGGCCTAAGATGAGTCATTTGTCAGCAGCAACTTGTGCGAGATCTATGGCAGCGGTGGCATCCCAACATTTCTATTTTGGAGCAACAGTAGTAGTATTAGTAGTAGTAGTAGTAGTAGTAGTCCATTTGTTGTTGGTTAATTTGACTAAATAGTTGCAATAAGTACTATCATTAATGAAGAATTGGCTGCTATGTGTGAGTATCCTCCGCCTGCCTGCCTGCCGCAGTTACCATTATCTTGACTCACTCACTCACATGTGATTACTTACTACTTGTATACAATAGCAACGGCCATACTACCTACCTACCTATCACCTTGAGAACACTGCGTCTCCTCCCATACATCTGTCAGGTTAAACACCGTTGACTTTGGTTAGTACTTGGATGGGTGACCTGCCTGGGAACACCAACTGCTGCTGCTGTTAGTATACATATTTGGGCAGTCTCCGTGGGTCAGTGTGTGTGTACAAGAATGTCGCACATGGAAATGTGAACATGCCATTTTAATAATAGTTTACCATCCATGAAGAAAACGTCTACCTATTTGTCAGTCCATTGTCTCTCTCTGCCGGCCGGCCGGCCTACCTACCTGCTAAAATTTGTCCACTCAATATGCTGTTGAATATCTATCTCCAGTGATCACTTACCCTTAATTCCTACATTATTAACCAAATGATCTCATTAACAAATCTTTACACATTTCAACCACCTACCTTCCTGCTAACATCAATCACAACAACTAATACACTCAACTCAGTCCCAAACACTTTTCTTATTCCTTCCTCAACACCTCGCCCTATATAACCTATCTTACAATATTAAATTGAAATACCTAACTGCCAACCCCCCCCCCCCCACCAACAACACCTCCCAAGGTAGCTCCTCAGGGCCCCTCTCCCCCTGCCCCCTCCCCCACCAACCCCCCCCACCAACCCCCCCCCCCTACAATGGAGGCCGCCGAACCCCTACCCCCCATTCCGCCCCCTCCATCACCACCCCACCCCACCCCCGGCCCAACACAGAAAATGGCGGCCACAACGCTATATTTAACCAGCCAAAACCTTCGTTCCTTCGCCTATGTGCTATTTATTTTTTAAATAAAACGAGGAATAAAACAAAGCGGATTTTCCTTCCCTAGTAAAACATGTATTTTACAGAACGAGGCCTAAAATAGCACATATTAGATATTCCATTGCTTATTTACCACTCACAAACTCATTTGGAAACACCACACTAATTATTAGTTAATACTTACTTTTAAACACACACACACACATCAGGTGATTTCTACGATCAGGTGACAAAGATTAAGAAAGAAAGAGAGGGCTGGGCGGACTGCATTTTCTTGGATTGTCGGAATGCCTTTGACACAGTACCGCATAAGAGGCTGGTACATAAGCTGGAGAGACAGGCAGGTGTAGGTGGTAAGGTGCTCCAGTTAATAAGGGATTATCTAAGCAATAGGAAGCAGAGTTACGGTGAGGGGTGAGACCTCCGATTGGCGTGAAGTCACCAGTGGAGTCCCACAGGGCTCTGTACTCGGTCCTATCTTGTTTCTGATATATGTAAATGATCTCCCGGAGGGTATCGATTCATTTCTCTCAATGTTTGCGGACGATGCTAAAATTATGAGAAGGATTAAAACAGAATAGGACTGTTTGAGGCTTCAAGAAGACCTAGACAAGTTGAAGGAATGGTCGAACAAATGGTTGTTAGAGTTTAACCCAACCAAATGTAATGTAATGAAGATAGGTGTAGGGAGCAGGAGGCCAGATACAAGGTATCATCTGGGAAAGGAAATTCTTCAGGAGTCAGAGAAGGAAAAAGACTTGGGGGTTGATATCACGCCAGACCTGTCTCCTGCAGCACATATCAAGCGGATAACATCAGCGGCATATGCCAGGCTGGCCAGCATACGAACGGCATTCAGAAACTTGAGTAAAGAATCATTCAGAACTTTGTATACCACATATGTCAGGCCAATCCTGGAGTATGCAGCCCCAGCATGGAGTCCATATCTAGTCAAGGATAAGACTAAACTGGAAAAGGTTCAAAGGTTTACCACCAGACTAGTACCCGAGCTGAGAGGTATGAGCTACGAGGAGTGACTATGGGAATTAAACCTCACTTCGGTGGAAGACAGAAGAGTTAGGGGGGACATGATCACCACATTTAAGATTCTGAAGGGAATTGATAGGGTAGATAAAGACAGTCTATTTAACACAAGGGGACACAGGTGGAAACTGAGTGCCCAAATGAGCCACAGAGATATTAGAAAGAACTTTTTTAGTGTCAGAGTGGTTGACAAATGGAATGCATTAGGAGGTGATGTGGTGGAGGCTGACTCCATACACAGTTTCAAGTGTAGATATGATAGAGCCCAATAGGCTCAGGAATCTGTACACCTGTTGATTGACGGTTGAGAGGCGGGACCAAAGAGCCAGAGCTCAACCCCCGCAAACACAACTAGGTGAGTACACACACACACACACGTCAGTTAGCCTAAATTCTCCAATATTCATTCCTAAAACTGCCTCACGGGACTGCAACCTTATCAAACAAAGCTGTCTGGTATTTCTAACTGTCAACACAAATTAACAACTTAACATCTCAATCATTGCAACTGTTGATAAATAGACACTAACTAACCTTGCTATGAGATATAAATACAAGTGCCAAATTTGATTCAGAAGGCAACTCCAGCGTGGCCTAGTCGGATAGAACAAGTTCCTAATCCGGATAGATCTGCGTTCGAGCCTGTCGGAACGGTTGCAAGTACAGGGCACAGATTTCTCTGTGTGTCCCCTCCTGTAGGAGCATCAGTTTCGATAGATTCTCTGGATAGCCGAAGATTGATTGACCGACTCCTTGGAATGTGGGGAAGGGTTGAAGTCCGGGGGGCCACGGACGGATACCTGGATCCACTGACCTCGGGCAGGTCTTTCAATCCACCTGGATTTCAGGTGGGGAGAAGGGAGGCAATTTGGGTCGACACAAATAGCTTCCTGGACCCAAAACCCCTTGGATACACGGACACGGACACTCACACGGACACGCACACGGACACTCATGGACTCTGACACGAACCGTAGGTTCGTGTCAGATAATAAGAAGGGAGTTGATAATATAATAAGGTTGTATAATAATAATATAATATATAATAATAATAATATATTATATAATAATAATAATATAATAATAATAATAATAATATAATAACATAATTAGGTTGGTTAGTTGGTTAGGTTAGGTTGCTCAGGTTAGGTTGCTCAGGTTCGGTTGCTCAGGTTCGGTTGCTCAGGTTAGGTTGCTCAGGTTCGGTTGCTCAGGTTCGGTTGCTCAGGTTGGTTGGTCAGGTTCGGTTGCTCAGGTTCGGTTGCTCAGGTTGGTTGGTCAGGTTAGGTTGCTCAGGTTAGGTTGCTCAGGTTAGGTTGCTCATGTTAGGTTGCTCAGGTTAGGTTGCTCAGGTTAGGTTGCTCAGGTTAGGTTGCTCAGGTTAGGTTGCTCAGGTTAGGTTGCTCAGGTTAGGCAGGTTGCTCAGGTTAGGTTGCTCAACCTTAGGTTAGGTTAGGTTACATTGCTTAGGTTGGTTGGTTACGTTGGTTGGTTAGGTTAGATAGCTTAGGTTGGTTGGTTAGGTTAGATAGCTTAGGTTGGTTGGTTAGGTTAGATAGCTTAGGTTGGTTGGTTAGGTTAGATAGCTTAGGTTGGTTGGTTAGGTTAGATAGCTAAGGTTGGTTGGATAGGTTGGTTGGTTAGGTTAGATAGCTTAGGTTGGTTGGTTAGGTTGGTTGGTTGGTTAGGTTGCTTGGTTAGGTTAGATAGCTAACGTTGGTTAGTTAGGATGGTTGGTTAGGTTGCTTTGTTAGGTTAGATAGCTTAGGTTGGTTGGTTAGGTTAGATAGTTTACGTTGGTTAGGTTGGTTGGTTAGTTAGGTTGGTTGGTTAGATAGCTTAGTTTGGTTGATTAGGTTGGTTGGTTAGTTAGGTTGGTTGGTTGGTTAGGTTGGTTGCTTAGGTTGGTTGGTTGGTTAGGTTGGTTTTGGTTTGGTTGGTTAGGTTGGTTGGTTAGGTTAAGTTGGTTACGTTATTACGTTGGTTAGGTTGGTTGGTTACGTTGGTTAGGATGGTTGGTTACGTTGTTTAGGTTGGTTGGTTGGTTAGGTTAGGTTAGGTTGGTTGGTTGGGTTGGTTGGTTAGGTTAGGTTGGTTGGTTAGGATTCTTGGTTAGGTTGGCTGGTTAGGTTGCTTGGTTAGGTTGGTTGGTTAGGTTAGATAGCTAAGGTTGGTTGGATAGGTTGGTTGGTTAGGTTAGATAGCTTAGGTTGGTTGGTTAGGTTGGTTGGTTAGTTAGGTTGGTTTGTTAGGTTGGTTGGTTAGGTTAGGTTGCTTAGGTTAGGTTGCTTAGGTTAGGTTGCTTAGGTTGGTTGCTTAGGTTTGTTGGTTAGGTTGGTTACGTTGGTTAGGTTGGTTGGTTACATTGGTTAGGTTGGTTGGTTAGGTTAGGTTAGGTTGGTTGATTAGGTTCCCTGGTTAGGATGGTTGGTTAGGTTGCTTGGTTAGGTTGGTTGGTTAGGTTCCTTGGTTAGGTTAGATAGGCTACCAACAATTACAGCCCCTTTTCTATTTCTTCAAACCTAGCCTAAACTAACCTAACTTAACCTGCAAACCTAGCCTATTTCCTAGTCAAAACAAACATAACCTAATCTAAGCTAACCTAAACTAACGTAACTAACTCCTGGATACCTATTTACTGTTAGGTGAATAGATGTATTCGGTGATAGGAAACGCTACCTACAATTACATCCCTTCTTCTATTTCTACAAACCTAGCCTATTTCCTAGCTTAAACTAACGTAACCTAAGGTAATCTAACTAACTCCTGGATACCTATTTACTGCTACGTGAACAGAGAAGACACGATACCAACAATTACTGCCCTATTTCTATTTCAACAAAAATAGCCTATTTCTTAGCCTAAACTAATCTAACCTAATTAAACCTAACCTAACCTAATCTAACCTTACCTATATATATACTTCACTACTCACTAACATCATCACTACCACACTACTCACTAACATCATCACTACCTCCCTACTCACCATCATTACCTCACTACTCACCATCACTACCACACTACTCACCATCATCACTACCTCACTACTCACCATCATCATCACTACTTCTCTACTCACCACCATCATTTCCTCACTACTCACTAACATCATCACTTCCTCACTACTCACCATCATCACAACTCACCATCATCTCTACCCACCATCATCACTACCACTACTCATAAACATCATCACTTCCACACTACTCACTATCATCATCACTACCACACTACTCACCATCATCACTACCCACCATCATCATAACTACCACACTACTCTTAACCATCATCACTACCTCACCATCATCACTACCACACTACTCACCATCATCACTACCACACCACTCACCATCATCACTACCTCACTACTCACAATCATCATCACTACCTCACCATCATCATCACTACCTCACTACTCACCATCATCACTACCACACTACTCACCATCATCATTACCTCACTACTCACCATTATCATCACTACACTACTCACCATCATCACTACCACAATACTCACCATCATCATCACTACCTCACTACTCACCATCATCATCACTACCACACTACTCACAATCATCATCACTACCACACTACTCACTATCATCACTTATCACTTCTCACCATCACTACCACACTACTCACCATCATCATCTTTACCTCACTACTCACCATCATCACTACCTCACCATCATCACTACCTCTCTACTCACCATCATATATATATATATATATATATATATATATATATATATATATATATATATATATATATATTATATATATATATATATATATATATATATATAATCTTGTTAATATATGGTGGTCATAAAACTTTGAAGTTATACTCAACAGTGTGATGCCAGTTTATGCTAAATCAAGCAGCCAAAGTGCACTATATAATTATATTTATACTAAATACTGCAGCGAACGATTGCACTATGATGCAAGCTTATGTTGCATAAAGCAGGAGAAGCATAATATATGGTGCAAGCTTACGCTAAATAGAGCTTCGAGATCTTTATCAGCGAATTAAAGACACATGTGATTGTGATTGATGTGGGCTAATGTTTTGGGTGGAGTTGGTGCGGGGAACTCCCTTACAGTGGCTGAAGAAAGACGGGAGTTGGTGAGAGGGAGAAGGCAATATAAGGGAGGGAGGGGGAGAGACAGAGAGAGAGAGAGAGAGAGAGAGAGAGGGGGGGGGAGAGAGAGAGAGAGAGAGAGAGAGAGAGGGGGGAGAGGAGGGGAGAGAGAGAGAGGAGTGAGAGGAGTGAGAGGGAGAGAGAGAGAGAGAGAGGGGGGGAGAGGGGGGGAGAGAGAGAGAGGAGTGAGAGGAGTGAGAGGGAGAGAGAGAGAGAGAGAGAGAGAGAGAGAGAGAGAGACAGACAGAGAGAGACAGAGAGAGAGAGACAGAGAGAGGAGTGAGAGGGGGAGAGAGAGAGAGAGGGAGAGTGAGAGGAGAGAGAGGGGGAGAGAGAGGGAGAGAGAGAGAGAGAGAGAGAGAGAGAGAGAGAGAGAGAGAGAGAGAGAGAGAGAGAGAGAGAGAGAGAGAGAGAGAGAGAGGGAGAGAGAGAGAGAGGGGGAGAGAGGGGGAGAGAGAGGGAGAAGA
>NC_091170.1:5522906-5592100 GCF_040958095.1 Procambarus clarkii | reverse complement strand
TTCTGCTTAGTCATCAAACAAGTCACAGAGGTCCTGTCCAGCGAGCTTAACATCTGGTTCTTGGATGATGGTACCCTAGCTGGTTCCCAAGACTCCCTCCTGGTGGACATCAGAAAAATCTAGCAGCAAGGTGCAGTTTTAGGCCTCACCCTGAACCCTTCTAAATGTGAAATAATATGTTCCAACCAGGGCATCGTAGAGAGAATAGAGGGTCTTCTGCCAAATATCCATAAAACTAAACCTGAAGACAGCACACTCCTAGGAGCTCCCCTGGGGTTGAAAGCCATGGATGAGGTCCTTGATAAGAAAATCGCCGACCTAAGAGATGGATGGGAGGATTGAGGATATTGATGCTCATGATGCACTCTACCTCATCACCAGATGTCTGTCCCTCCCCAGGTTAACCTACTTTCTGAGGTGTTCACCATCTTACAGTAGCCAAAAACTAAGTGAGTATGAACGGTTACTGAAATCAATGCTAGAAAAAGCCCTTAACCTCTCTCTCGATGACCTACAGTGGAAACAAGCCTCTCTTCCCGTAAGACTTGGGGGCCTCGGAGTTCGAACAGCAACGCAAATCGCTGTTCCAGCCTTCCTGTCCTCCTTATCAGCATCCGACGACCTTGTGAAGGAAATTCTACCTGCCCACTTAAATCAGCTGGCAGGTGTACATGATCCCAATTTTACACGCTGTGCCACAGAGTGGGCCTCTCGTGCAGGCCAATCACCTCAACCACCATCCCCAAAAGCCCACAAGCAATCCAGCTGGGATGGCCCCATTGTAGACCAAGTTGCTGCAGAGTGCCTGGGTGCTGCAACAACACAACACGACATTGCTCGCCTCACAGCAGTAGCAGCACCACATGCAGGGGATTTCCTGTTAGCAACCCCAATGTCGGCAACTGGCACACGTCTCACACCACACGCCCTCCGAATTGCTGTGGCCCTCTGCCTTGCTGCCCCAATCCACACCAGATATAGGTGTATTTGCGGCGAGGTGGTGGCTGACAGGTATGGCCACCATGGCCTACTCTGCCAAAGAACAGGGGATGGCACTCGAGGCACAATGAAGTTAACGACATCATCAAGAGGAGCCTCACCACAGCTGGATGCCCAGCTGAAAGAGAGCCCCGTTACCTAACGCCCCGTAACTCTGATGCTCTTATTGGTCGCCCGGATGGTATCACAGTGAACCCCTGGAAGAATGGCGAGCAGTTGGTATGGGACTACACGTGCGTATCAACCCTGGCTAACACCTACATTAACCTCAGTGTTGCACAACCAGGTGGTGCTGCCACCCACAGGGAAGCAGCCAAATCCCGTAAGTATAGTGAACTGGATCACCACTACAATTTTGTCCCCATTGCTTCTGAGACACTCGGCGCCTGGGGTAAAAGTGCTACCAGTTTTTTGAAGGAACTGGGTTCTAGGCTCATTGAAACAACAAGGGACCCAAGAGCTGCAAGCTTTCTTTTCCAGCGCCTCAGTGTGGCGATACAGAGGGGAAATGCGTACTGCATCCAGGGTTCCTGCCCGCCATCTGAGGAGCTGGAGGAACTCGACAACCTATGATAACCATCTTTGTAACCCATATGTAACTCTTTTTTGTAACAAAGTTCAAATAAAGTAAATATATATGTGTACATACAAAAGAATGGGGGTGGTAGGAGAAGATAATATTAGTGTTCAGTGAGAAACCACAAGGTCTCCTCTGAATACTTTTTATTTTCTTCTCCGAGGCTATGGGTCCCCACATTGGCACCAGAGGTGGTACCCTCACAAACTTCGAAAAAAAAAAAAATATATATATATATATATACATATATATATATATATATATATATATATATACATATATAATATATATTATATATATATATATATATATATATATATATATATATATATATATATATATATATATATATATATATATATATATATATGTCGTACCTAGTAGCCAGAACTCACTTCTCAGCCTATTATGCAAGGCCCGATTTGCCTAATAAGCCAAGTTTCATGAAATAATTGTTTTTTCGACTACCTAACCTAACCTAACCTAACTTTTCGGCTACCTAACCTAACCTAACCCATAAAGATAGGTTAGGTTAGGTTAGGTAGGGTTGGTTAGGTTCGGTCATATATCTACATTAATTTTAACGTGATTAAAAAAAAATTGACCTCATACATAATGAAATGGTAGCTTTATCATTTCATAAGAAAAAAATTAGAGAAAATATATTAATTCAGGAAAACTTGGCTTATTAGGCAAATCGGGCCTTGCATAGTAGGCTGAGAAGTGCATTCTGGCTACTAGGTACGACATATATATATATATATATATATATATATATATATATATATATATATATATATAGATATATATTATATATATATATATATATATATATATATATTATTAAATATGACCGAAAAGTAAGATTAATAATTCTAACACGAATTTTCTCGATCTTTCGTACGTTTCTTTTCACTGTTGATGGTAATTCAAAGATCAATTCTCCAAAATTCATTTTATTTCTAGTCTGACGCGACACTTGAGCGCGTTTTGTAAAACTTATTACATTTTCAAAGACTTTAGTTTACAAACACACAACTGAAACTGAATAGAGCTTTGCACATCTTCGAGTTTATATCTACATTTGGGTGAGGTGGATGAGGTGAAAACGAACTTTCAACAATGGGTATTGAATGGGTATTAAATTCAAACACAAGACAGAACACGAAACAATGGGTATTGAATGGTAGTAATTGTAGAAAGCCTATTGGTCCATATTTCTTGATGCTTCTATATTGGAGCGGAGTCTTGAAGTGGGTAGAATATAGTTGTGCATTAATTGGCTGTTGATTGCTGGTGTTGACTTCTTGATGTGTAGTAGTGCCTCGCAGACGTCAAGCCGCCTGCTATCGCTGTATCTATCGATGATTTCTATGTGTTAGCTAAGATTTCTCTGGTGATGGTTTGTTTGGGAAGAGATTATATGTTCCTTAATGGAGCCCTGTTGCTTATGCATCGTTAAACGCCTGGAAAGAGATGTTGTTGTCTTGCCTATATACTGTTTTTTTTAGGCTTAGAGTCCCCAAGAGGGCATTTGAAGGCATAGACGACGTTGGTCTCTTTTAAAGCGTTCTGCTTTGTGTCTGGAGAGTTTCTCATGAGTAGGCTGGCCGTTTTTCTGGTTTTATAGTAAATCGTCAGTTGTATCTTCTGATTTTTGTCTGTAGGGATAACGTTTCTACTGACAATATCTTTCAGGACCCTTTCCTCTGTTTTATGGGCTGTGGAAATGAAGGAAATGGGTATTGAATGGGTATTAAATTCAACACAAGACAGAACACGAAACAATGGGTATTGTTTATTTTTTTGTTTATTTGAAATTTTTTTAGAAGGGAGCCAGTTCCCCCACCGAGGGAGGGGTGACCACTCGTAATAAGAAAGATGACCGGAATTCTCCTACAAAGAAATTCAAATCAAGAGATGAAGAGGTCGAGATAGAGGTCATCTCTGACGATGTGGTAGAGAAGACACTTGTCTCTGAAGATGTGGTTGAACAAGCAAAACGTCCAGAGGTAATGAACCAGAGAGGAGCAGACCGATATACCAGAATAACAACAATGACAGCTTTATTAGGGACTTTGTATAGTAGTGCAATTAATAGACATTTAAACAATTGATTGATTATTATTTTTCTTATTGAATAATTGTAGCTATAGGATGGATAGAAAAAAACACTCTCTCACTCAGTTAAACAAGTAGACTTTGATTCAATCTTAGCAGCTTCCAGAGACAAATATGATTCTTATACTGATAAAGCCACATAAATACTTACCACCCACTAATGATACCTGAAAACTGATGTCAAACAACGATAGACTCTAATAAGAGAGAGAAACCATGTAACTTCCCAGAGACAAGTAAGATTCTGATACACCACACAAATTACTTTCCATCTGTTGAGAAGTGGGACCAAAGACCAAAGCTCAACCCACACACAGACACAAATGTAAAACATTAAACAGTTTGATCATTGAGAGGTGACAAATAGGAGAGTACAACTTGGAGAGCTTACACACACACACACACACACACACACACACAGACGTTAGAAGGAACTTTTTCAGTGTCAGAGTAGTTAACGGATGGAATGCATTAGGCAGTGATGTGGTGGAGGCTGACTCCATACACAGTTTCAAATGAAGATATGATAGAGCCCAGTAGGCTCAGGAATCTGTACACCAGTTGATTGACATTTGAGAGGCGGGACCAAAGAGCCAAAACTCAACCCCCGCAAGCACAAATAGGTGAGTACAAATAGGTGAGCACACACACACACACTGCCTCCGAACCATATGGTCCACATATAACAGTCCCACTCTAATCCCCCACACACCCTCGCCATCCCTCCCTCTCTCCCACCTCCCCCCCCCCCCCCTCCTTCAGTACACTCACACACCTATCCCTCTCCCCCTCCTCTCTCTCTCTCTCTCTCTCTCTCTCTCTCTCTCTCTCTCTCTGTCTCTCTCTCTCTCTTCTCTCTTCTCTCTCTCTCCTCTCTCTCTCTCTCTCTCTCTCTCTCTCTCTCTCTCTCTCTCTCTCTCTCTCTCTCTCTCTCTCTCTCTCTCTCTCTCTCTCTCTCTCTCTCTCTCTCTCTCTCTCTCTCTCTCTCTCTCTCCCTCTCTCTCTCTCTCTCTCTCTCTCTCTCTCTCTCTCTCTCTCTCTCTCTCTCTCTCTCTCTCTCTCTCTCTCTCTCTCTCTCTCTCTCTCTCTCTCTCTCTCTCTCTCTGTCTCTCTGTCTGTCTCTCTCTCTCTCTCTCTCTGTCTCTCTCTCTCTCTCTCTCTCTCTCTCTCTCTCTCTCTCTCTCTCTCTCTCTCTCTCTCTCTCTCTCTCTCTCTCTCTCTCTTCTTCTCTCTCTTTCTCTTTCTCTCTCTCTCTCTCCAAATGTAAAACAAATAGTTTTTACATGTTTAAATATAAAATTTATGGTGTTTTTTTGTAAAATTCACTAATAAATTGTGAATGATATATATTGGCTGAGTGAAACCTTTAAAATCCATTTAGTTATAATATGAACAGAAAAAAGTAGTTTTCCAAATTTTCTAAAAATCGCTCTTTTTAACACAATTTGACTCCTTATGCATTCCACTAAACACTAATATCATGTTTAAATATATAATTTATGTATTATTCCCTAAGATAATTTATATAAATTATAAAAGTTGCTGGAAAGTGGTGAGAAAGAATCTGAAAACGTTTTGTTGTCTTATATTGGCGTGTTCTTATTAACTAGAGTGAGTAAGAGTGAGCGGAGAGTGAGTAAGAGTGACTGAAGGTGAGTGAGAGTGCCAGAGAGTGTGTAAGTGTGAGTAAGAGTGAGTATAAGTAAGAGTGACTGAGAGTGAGTAAGAGTGACAGAGTGAGTAAGAGTGAGAGTAAGGGTGACAGAATGAGTAAGAGTGAGAGTAAAGTGATTGAGAGTAAGGGTGAGTATGAGAGTAAGAGTGATTGAGAGATAGAGTGATTGAGAGTAAGAGTGATTGAGAGTAAGAGTGATTGAGAGTAAGAGTGATTGGGAGTAAGAGTGATTGGGAGTAAGAGTAAGTGTAAGAATGAGAGTAGGAGTGATTGAGAGTAGGAGTGATTGGGAGTAGGAGTGATTGGGAGTAAGAGTGATTGAGAGTAAGAGTAATTGAGAGTAAGAGTATGAGAGTAAGAGTGAGAGAGTGAGTATGAATGGGTAAGGGTGACTGAGAGTGAGTAAGAGTGACAGAGTAAGAATGACAGAGTAAGAGTGATAGAGAGTAAGAGTGACAGAGAGTAAGAGTGACAGAGAGTAAGAGTGACAGAGAGTAAGAGTGACAGAGTAAGAGTGACAGAGAGTAAGAGTGACAGAGAGTAAGAGTGACAGAGAGTAAGAGTGACAGAGTAAGAGTGAGTATGAGAGTGAGTAAGGATGAGTGAGAGAAAGAGTGAGTAATAGTGCATAAGAGTGATTGAGAGTTAGAGTGAGAGTAAGAGTGATTGAGAGTTAGTGAGAGTAAGAGTGATTGAGAGTATGAGTGATTGAGAGTAAAAGTGATTGAGAGTAAGAGTGATTGAGAGTATGAGTGATTGGGAGTAAGAGTGATTGAGAGTAAGAGTGATTGGGAGTAAGAGTGATTGGGAGTAGGAGTAAGAATGAGAATAAGAGTGATTGAGAGTAAGAGTGAGTAAGAGTAAGAATGAGAGTAAGAGTGATTGAGAGTAAGAGTGATTGAGAGTAAGAGTGATTGAGAGTAAGAGTGATTGGGAGTAAGAGTGATTGGGAGTAAGAGTAAGAGTGAGAGTAAGAATAAGAATGAGAGTAGGAGTGATTGAGAGTAGGAGTGATTGGGAGTAGGAGTGATTGGGAGTAAGAGTGATTGAGAGTAAGAGTAATTGAGAGTAAGAGTATGAGAGTAAGAGTGAGAGAGTGAGTATGAATGGGTAAGGGTGACTGAGAGTAAGTAAGAATGACAGAGAGTAAGAGTGATAGAGAGTAAGAGTGATAGAGAGTAAGAGTGACAGAGAGTAAGAGTGACAGAGAGTAAGAGTGACAGAGAGTAAGAGTGACAGAGAGTAAGAGTGACAGAGTAAGAGTGACAGAGAGTAAGAGTGACAGAGAGTAAGAGTGACAGAGAGTAAGAGTGACAGAGAGTATGAGTGACAGAGAGTAAGAGTGACAGAGAGTAAGAGTGACAGAGTAAGAGTGACAGAGTAAGAGTGAGTATGAGAGTGAGTAAGGATGACTGAGAGTAAGAGTGAGTAATAGTGCATAAGAGTGATTGAGAGTAAGAGTGAGTAATAGTGTGTAAGAGTGATTGAGAGTAAGAGTGAGTAATAGTGCGTAAGAGTGATTGAGAGTGAGAGAGAGTTAAGAGTGTGAGGTGTGAGAGGGTAGCAGGCCAGGGAGGCAGGATGTGTGGTCACAGGCGAGGCCTAGGCCTCGTGATCTCTAATGTTGGTTTTTATATATATGTTGGATTTTTTGTCCTGTTTCAAATTATAATAATTTAGCAGGAATGTAATAAGATATTGCACAGTATTAATGTGACAATAATATATGCATTATTTCCTTGATAATCAAACTTGTTGTTCAAAGATAATATACAATCTTTGAAGGAAACATTTTGAGAGTGCAAGCTGGCAACACTGTTCTGGTGGTGAGAGAGACATGGTTAGTTGTGCTCAGACCTTCAGTGGTGAAGGGTGTGTCCCAGCTGGCCGCCACCCGCCGCCACCCGCCACCCACCACCAGCCGCCACCCGCCACCACCCACCACCCACCACCAGCTGCCACCTGCCACCACCCACCACCCGCCACCACCCACCACCACCCGCCACCAGCCACCCACCACCAGCCGCCACCCGCCACCCACCACAAGCCGCCACCCGCCACCACCCACCACCCACCACCCACCACCAGCCGCCACCTGCCACCACCCACCACCAGCCGCCACCCACCACCAGCCGCCACCCGCCACCACCCACCACCCACCACCAGCCGCCACCTGCCACCACCCACCACCAGCCGCCACCCGCCACCACCCACCACCAGCTGCCACCCGCCACCCACCACCAGCCGCCACCTGCCACCACCCACCACCCACCACCAGCCGCCACCTGCCACCACCCACCACCAGCCGCCACCCGCCACCACCCACCACCAGCCGCCACCCGCCACCAGCCACCGCCACCCACCACCGCCACTCACCACCCGCCACTACCACCCACCACCAGCCGCCACCCGCCACCACCCACCACCCACCACCAGCTGCCACCTGCCACCACCCACCACCAGCCGCCACCCGCCACCACCCACCACCAGCCGCCACCCGCCACCAGCCACCGCCACCCACCACCGCCACTCACCACCCGCCGCCACCACCCACCACCAGCCGCCACCCGCCACCAGCCACCGCCACCCACCACCGCCACCCGCCGCCAGCACCCACCACCACCAGCCGCCGCCGCCACCACCACCCACCACCACCGCCGCCACCACCCATCACCGCCGCCGCCACCACCACCCACCACCACAGCCGCCACCACCCATCACCGCCGCCACCACCCACCACAGCCGCCGCCGACACCACCGCCACCACCCACCACAGCCGCCACCACCACCCACCACCACCACCACCACCCACCACCGCCGCCACCACCAGCCGTCACAAGCCGCCACCGCCCGCCACCGCCCGCCACCAGCCGCCATCACCACCACCACCACCACCAGCCGCCATCACCGCCACCAGCCGCCACCAGCTGCCACCACCACCAGCCGCCACCACCACCACCACCAGCCGCCATCACCGCCACCAGCTGCCACCACCACCAGCCGCCATCACCGCCACCAGCTGCCACCACCACCAGCCGCCACCACCAGCCGCCACCACCGCCACCACCACCTGCCACCAGCCGCCACCACCGCCCGCTATCAGCCGTCACCGCCCGTTGCCACAGTCGCCACCCCAAGCCGCCACCGCCAGCCGCCACCAGCCCCCCCCACCGCCGATCGTCACCACCCATCACAGCCGCCGCCCGCCCGCCACCGCCCGCCACCGCCCGCCACCGCCCGCCACAGCCGCCACCACCCACCACCCGCCGCCACCACCCACCACCACCAGCCGCCGCCGCCACCCACCACCCGCCGCCACCACCCACCACCACCAGCCGCCGCCGCCACCACCACCCACCACCACCGCCGCCACCACCCACCACCACCAGCCGCCGCCGCCACCACCACCCACCATTACCGCCGCCACCACCCACCACCGCCAGCCGCCGCCGCCACCACCACCCACCACCACCGCCGCCACCACCACCCAGCCGCCACCCCACCGCCAGCCGCACCACTCATCACAGACGCCGCCACCCGCCACCGCCAGACAGAGCCGCCAGTGTCCGCCACCGCCGCCACTGTCCGCCACCGCCGCCACTGTCCGCCACCGCTGCCACTGTCCGCCACCGCCGCCACTGTCCGCCACCGCCACCACTGTCCTCCCGCTGCCACTGTCCGCCCGCCGCCACTGTCCGCCCGCCGCCGCCACTGTCCGCCCGCCGCCACTATCCGCCACCGCCGCCACTGTCCGCCCGACGCCACTGTCCGCCCGCCGCCACTATCCGCCACCGCCGCCACTGTCCGCCCGCCGCCACTGTCCGCCCGCTGCCACTATCCGGCACCGCCACCACTGTCCGCCACCGCCACCACTGTCTGCCACCGCCACCACTGTCTGCCACCGCCACCACTGTCCACCCGCCGCCACCACTGTCCGCCCGCCGCCACCACTGTCCGCCCGCCGCCACCACTGTCCGCCCGCCGCCTCCACTGTCCGCCCGCCGCCACCACTGTCCGCCCGCCGCCGCCACTGTCCGCCCCGCCGCCGCCACTGTTCGCCCGCCGCCGCCACTGTCCGCCCGCCGCTGCCACTGTCCGCCCGCCGCCGCCACTGTCCGCCCGCCGCCGCCACTGTCCGCCCGCCGCCGCCACTGTCCGCCCGCCGCCGCCACTGTCCGCCCGCCGCCGCCACTGTCCGCCCGCCGCCACTGTCCACCACCGCCGCCACGGTCCGCCCGCCGCCACTATCCGCCACAGCCGCCACTATCCGCCACCGCCGCCACTGTCCGCCCGCCGCCACTGTCCGCCCGCCTCCACTATCCGCCACCGCCGCCACTGTCCGCCCGCCGCCACTATCCGCCACCGCCGCCACTGTCCGCCCACCGCCACTGTCCGCCCGCCGCCGCCACTGTCCGCCCGCCGCCACTATCCGCCACCGCCGCCACTGTCCGCCACAGCCGCCACTCTCCGCCGTACAGCCTCGATCCCCTCTCTCCGTTAGTAAATAATTATAATTGTTAGTAAATAATAAAAGAAATATAAATTATTAGATTTTTTTTTACCCTTAAATTGGTTTTAATATTTAAATTGAAAATAATAATATAATATAAAATATAATAAAAATAATATAATATAAAATATAATTTAATTTCAAGAAATTTAACTTTAAACACAAAGATGTGAAAAGGGTTCAGATTATTGGCTCAAACCTTTCATAAGAGATTCATATTGGTATATGAATGGATTATGAATGACTCATGTTAGGAGTGTAAAGTTGCCACAACATCTAAAATTAGTGTTCGATACATATGTCTTGGTTATAAGTTTTGGAAACCTATTTAAGTCCACACACAATATCGTATCTGATACGATAAAACAAACGTTTCCAATACTTTCAAATACTTTCCAGATATGTTGTGGCAACCTAAAATTGTTTGCTGGGTGGGGTGGAACAGGAAGCCTGGATGAAGGGAGTATTCCAGCAAATGTGGGATGAATTCAGTGAAGGACTGAGGGTAATGAGGGAGACAGTTGCCAACCTGCAGGATGAACTAAGGGCAGCAAAGGAGGAGATAAGATGCCTGAAGGAGACTTCTCCACAATACCAGACACAAACCGTGCCTCAGGGAGACAGGAATGCTACTGTGGAGGGGACCTCCACACCTCAGCTCTCATTTGCTGAAATACTTAAAACGAGCCCTGAAGCTAGGTCGGCAGTTAAGGAAGTTGCCATGGAAGTAGCCTCCTCTCAGGAAGCAGCTAGATGTACTAGTCGGCTGATAGAGAGAAAAAGAGCAGTAGTAGTAGCAGGCATTAAGGAGCAAACAGGGACCAGACCAAAGGAGCGGAAAGACAAGGACAAAAACATGGTTAAAGAGATCCTTAAAGAGGTAAGGATGGAGGGAGCTGAACAAAATGTTGAGGTTTCCAGGCTTGGAAAGTACAACAAGGACAGAGACCGAATGATAAAGGTGGTATTCATGAGCGAAATCGCGAAAGAGGAACTGTTAGAAAGGAAGTGCTGTCTAGCAAATGTAGAGAAGTTCAAAAGAGTATTCCTGCAGAGTGATATGACAAGGGAAGAGAGAAAGCAGGCAGCAGACGCGAGGAAGGAGAGCAGGGAGAGAGAAAGGAATCAGGGAGCCACAACCCAGATCCCTGCAATCTCAGAGGGGAATGGGGAACCCTCCTCAAATAGTGCACTAGCCACAGGGAGTGCGACACCACCCCCACATTCTACCCAACAGACAACCTACCTGCCCCAACCCCTGTCAGCCCCCCACTAGGTACCCACCTAAGGCACCCTCCCCCCACCCACCCTTCTCCTCCCACTCATCCACCTCCACCCACTTCCCCCTCCCCCTAGGACCTCCCTTCTCCTCCATCCCCCAAGCCCTCCCTTCTCCCACATGCCCTCCCGTCTCTCCCACCCACAAGCCCTCCGTTCTCCCCCGCCCCCCCACTCTCCCCCACCCCACCTAAGCCTTCCTCTCTCCACCACACTCCAAAACCCTCCTCTCTTCCTCACCCACCTCAGCCTTCCCTTTCCCCCCATGCCCCCCAAGCCCTCCCCCCCCCTTTACTGCCCCCCAAACCCCCCCCCATCCCCCCAAACCTCCTCCTCTCACCCCCTTCAACCCTCCCCCTTTCACCACCTCCAACCCTCCCCCTCTCACCCACCCCCCAACCCTTCCCCTCTCACCCACTCCCCCTACCCTCCCCCCCCCAACCCCCCAATCCCTTCCTCTTCCACCAGTCTCCCCGTACCAGATCCTCCCAGCTCCCGCTCACCCCAGACCCCACAGGTCCCCCCCAGAGGAGAAGCAGAAGAGAGTCAGTTTCAGGGCAATGTACTCGAACATAGATGGGATCACAAGCAAGGCAAGTGAACTAAGGGAAAGAGCACAAGAAGTGAACCCAGATGTAATCGGACTCACTGAAACAAAACTCTCTGGAATCATGACGAATGCCGTGTTTCCCCAGGAGTACACAGTAATAAGGAAAGAGAGGGAAAGTAGGGGAGGAGGAGGAGTGGCCCTACTCATGAGAAAGGAATGGAATTTTAAGGAGATGGATATCCCAGGCTGTGAGGGTTTCAAAGACTACATAGCAGGCACCATGACAATGGGAGGACCAAGGATAGTATTAGCAGTAATATATAACCCTCCACCAAATGACAGAAGACCCAGTCAAGAGTACGAAAACAACAACATGGCAGTTAACACTATAATTGAGAGGGCAGCCTCTGCTGCCTGTAGAAATAGATCCCACCTGCTCATTATGAGGGAATTCAATCACAGAAGGATTGATTGGGAGAACAAGGAACCGCATGGAGGCGAGGATATGTGGAGAGCCAAACTACTGGAGGTGGTGACTAGAAACTTCTTAACCCATCATGTCAGAGAACCCACAAGGATGAGAGGAAAAGACGAACCAGCGAGACTCGACCTGGTCTTCACCCTGAACGACTCTGACATGAGAAATCGGTTTTGAGGCCCCAGTAGGAATGAGCGACCACAGTGTATTAGTGTTTGAGTACCTGATTGAAGAAGGGTTATTGAACTCGAGGAGGGATACCGAAACCAAAAGGTTAGCATACCGAAAGGGAAACTATGAGGAGATGAGAAAATTCCTAACAGATATAGCATGGGAAACAGAACTCAGGGAAAAGACGGCCCAAGATATGACGGACTACATCACGCAAAAATGCAAGGACGCAGCAAACAAGTTTGTCCCAGCCCAAAAGGAAAACAGTGAAATGAAGGTGAGAAACCCATGGTTTAATCAGAGATGTAGGCTAGCTAAGCAGCAAAGTAAAAGGGCATGGAGAAACTATAGGAATAACAGGACACTGGAGAGCAGAGAAAGATACCAGAATGCCAGGAACGAATATGTCAGGATGAGAAGAGAGGCAGAAAGACAATACGAAAATGACATCGCAAGCAAGGCAAAGACTCAGCCTAAATTGCTACATAGCCACATCAGGAGAAAAACAACAGTAAAGGAACAGGTTATGAAATTAAGGATAGGGGCAGAAGGATTCACTACAAACGACAAGGAAGTGTGTGAGGAACTGAATAAGAAGTTCCAAGAGGGGCTTATCAAACGCAAAAATTCGGAAAAAATCGAATCTTTTTGAAAAATTTATAAAAATACTACTACATTCTGGCAACACTTTGGCGCAAACCCGATAATGTTATGATATAAATTAAAGTATTTATGGGACATTTCCATGCATAATTGTGCAGAATCCGGTGCCCCGCGGCTGTGGCGCGCCAAGAGTATTGCGTCGTACGTTCTAAACGTCAAATTTTTCGTAATAACGTCGTAAATATCGATGTATGGATACAACCCGTTCTCGCAAATTTAATAAGTTAATATTGACTTATTCAATATGTGCATAGGTGACATACTTAAAAGAATAGATACCCTTAAAAAGATTCATAGAAAACACCGACCTTACCTAACCTACTTAGTATGTTAAGATAAGCATCTTATTGCTTCGTAATTACAATTATTACCTAACCTATAATAGGTATAGGTTAAGTAATAATTATAATTACGAAGCAATAAGATGCTTATCTTAAGATACTAACAAGGTTAGGTAAGGTCGGTGTTTTCTATGAATCTTTTTAAGGGTATCTATTATGTTTAGTATATCACCTATGCACGTAGTTAATAAGTCAATATTGACTTTACGAATTTGCGAGAACGGGTTGATGCACAGGAGTAAATATACACTCATTGGCAACCTTCTCATCCCTTGCTGTGATATAGGGGAGGTCCCAGCCCCCAGTCACCTCGTGTGTCTGATAGAGTGCGGACTGTTCTGACGCGCGCTCCATTATCGTTCCTGGAATACCACATTGTTGCGTCTACTGCACAAACTCTTATAAAGAGATAGTGCCAGAAGATTAGAGCAGCAAATCTGGCACTCGGTCGCCGTCTTTATCAGTAAAAGAAAGCCGCTTTAGCACGAAGAGTAATATCCAGTGAGAGATGGTGGCGCACCACACCTCCTCAACCTTCCTCACACACCTTCCTCAACCCTCCTAGACCCTCCTCACACACCTTCCTAGACCTCCCTCCCTCCAACAAGCCGAGACAGGCTTCTGAGGAAGGTGATCCAGCAATCATGCAGGTGCCTACTAGTGCCCAATGCAGTGCGACCTTGAGGACCCACAATTCGGACCATTGTCAATAGGTTAGTATGTTTTAGTGTTTTAATTTGATAGTTGGTAATAACTGTAATATTTATGTGCAGGATATATATATATATATATATATATATATATATATATATATATATATATATATATATATATATATATATATATATATATATATATATATATATATATATATTGTTACGGTGCCCTCTCCTATTTCTTTCGTTTGCCGGCTTAAAGAGTCATATCAGCTCTCCCTACTGATTCTCTGAGGTTCAGGGAGTCTAATGATATATGTGGCGACCAGACCGGCTGCCAGTTAAGGGAAGGAAGTTATATTATAAGTTGTAAATAAAGGAAAATTGGCGCCCTGTTATAAACTGAAACTGTATCCCCTACGGCAGATGTGACCTTTTGGAAGGGACATTAGCCGATCGCGGATTGGCCGACGTAGGGGACAAATCAGGGCCCGCCATGACGTCACCGAGTGCCCCGGGCGGCGCCAACGTCAGAGTTGATCTGACCTTAGAAGCGACAGGACGCGCCTCGGTCTGCTCTCAAGGATTGGAGGCTCTGCAAGCCTCATTCAGTGGATTGAACTAGCCATCGCAGCCCACCATAGTTATTGGAGACCCTGCGCTTCTGGGAAGCAAAACAGGAACCAAGTTCATTGAGCAGAGAAGTGCCAAACTTGGAAAATAGTCGGCGACGACGCTGGGCGGCGCCGCTGGCGGGACGTTGAGGTCTGGAAGGTGAGGCGGGCAGGCCTAGCTGTGACTGGGGTCACATCCACCGAGAATCTTGGAAGGACGACACCGTGCATAGGACAAGGAGCAACGCCTTGTGGGAGAGGCGAGTGTTGGGAAAAATAGTGATTAGCTCAGCGCCCATCGATGAACCAGGATTGGGGCAGCTGAATCTCAGGGATTGGAACGGCGACGACGCGAAGGCTCCACGACACCTGAGGACCTGTGGAACGTCCTGGATCGTCAAGGATCGACCCAAGGAAGCGTGGGAACCTCACACCATCGAGGGACAGGCGTCGTGAGCCAGGAATGTAAGGTAGATCATTTTCCCTCCCATTACCCCTTGTATGAGTAGGCTAGTTAGGCCACAATATTTACTTGTGTATGTGGCAGCAAGACTGTATTACTTTAATAGTAGAATAGGCTGCAAGGCAGCTTGAGTCCAGGACTGTCAGAGAGGACAGTGTGTATGGATGGCAGGACAGTGAAGAAGAGGCGCCGACGTGGTGAAGAGGCCCTCCTGTGAGAGTGTGAGACTCCTGTCTTCCTGCCCAGCTGAAGAAGTGTTGGAGGTCGTGGAAGAAGAGGCTGACGATCTCCAGACTCATTATCCATATTTCCATATTCATGTATTACTTGTGATTGTGTGTGTGTGTTCATGTAATTTGCATCAGTAAATCCACACATTTTATCACTGTGTTTGAGTGTGCCTCCATTTATGATATTTCTCTATGAGCATACATTTCTGGCTACAAACAATATATAATACACCCACTGAACTGCGTTGCTGGGGCGCAGATATAATAACCCAGCTGGCGACCTTGCTAAGAAGAAGATAGAGAAGACAGGCGGGAAAGGAGTTCCTGCAACCTTTTTTGTCTGGCAGGCAAGACTCAGGGAGGTTATGGTTATAGGTAAGCCTGAGTCTTCCTTCACTCCCCCGCGGGTCTAGGCCGGAACTGTTAACAGCAGTTTCCCCGTGTTTGACTGAAGGGCTTCCAGGGTGAATCAGTGGCACCCCTTTGTGGTGGAAGCAAAGACCTGCGGAGGTGGGCATTGTTGGTCCTCTCTTGTGTGACCAAGGAGACTCCAGTCAATCCAGGGAGTCGGAGGGGCTGAGTATTTGGGCCTTTTGAGCCCCTAGCAGCCGAGTGTTAGCAGAGCCCCGGACCACCCCACCCCCACGTGACAGAGAACTGGCGACCTTGCCAGGATTCGAACCCCAGTAGCCAAGAACTGGGAACTTCGCCAGGAAGCGTGGATCAAGCTACAGTGTGGCCCAAATTTCAAGACAAGTGTTGCCAGGGTACTAATACAGTGTGGCCAGTGAATTCAGTAGTACTGTTACTCAACCGGCTAAGGGACTGAAACGGTGAAATTAGTGCCTGCTAACTTGTCTGTGCTATCGTGTATGCTCAATGATATAGAGATGGAGAAGGACAAAGTAAAGAAATTTATTGACACAAGGGACGAGAGAATTTTGGAGGAGTGTACCAAGGCCCAGCTCCAACAAGTGGCAAACCACTTTGGGATCAGGTTGAGGACGACTAAGGTAGCGGAGCGAAGGATAGAGATCATGGCACAGCTTACAGCTCGAGAGGAGGCGACGGGAGAGGAGCCATCTCAAGAGGAGCCGTCCCGAGGAGAGCCGTCGCAAGGTGAACCGTCCCGACTAGAGCCACCCCAAGTGCCTAACGATGTGGAGTGAACTCACAGTGAACATGGGAGCAGTGGAAGGTCCAGCTGTAGTAAGAGGAGCCTGCAACTGGAAATAATGAAGATGCAACTGGAAGCCCAGCTGCGAAGAGAGGAGAGAGAAGCGCAAATGTGGCGAGAGGAGCGTGAGCGAGAGGCACGGCTGCAGCGAGAGGAGCGTGAGCGAGAAGCACGGCTGCAGCGAGAGGAGCGTGAGAGAGAAGCTTGGCTGCAGCGGGAAGAAGGAGAGAGACAACTGCGACTGGAGGAGATAAAGGCAAAGAAAGAAGTCGAATTGCGTCGCGTTGAGCGTGGTCTGCCCTCACTACCTGCACGGCGGGATGACCTCAAGGTAAGGGAACGTGACTTACCTACGTTCGAACCACAAGAAGCTGAGGCGTTCTTCGAACACTTTGAACGGATAGCAACTCTGAAGGAGTGGCCGGAAGATGATTGGGCTGCTCTGGTCCAGGGCAGGTTGACTGGTGAGGCCCGGGAAGCCTATAACATGCTGGACCTAGAGGAGTGTACTAGTTATGACACGATTAAGAATGCGGTTCTCCATTCATTCCGGCTGACTCCGGAGATGTACCGGAAGCGGTTCAGAGAGTGTACAAAAGCGTCGGGAAAGACTTACGCCGAGACCGCCAGGGATATGGAACGGAAATTCATACGATGGTTGAAGGCGGAGGAAGCGGAGTCGGTGGATGATATCAAACGACTGATAGTGATGGAGAAGTTCATGTCGGTGCTCCATCCTGAGTTGCGAGTAAGGGTGAGAGAAGCAGGTATTAAGGACCTGAAGGCTGCAGCGGACCGAGCCGACATGCTGGAGGAGGCACTACATATCAGGAGGGAGGGGCCGCCCAGACACTCGCCTTACCCCAGGTCGGGAGGGAACTTTAGGAGTTCAGGAGGAGCGAGGACGGGTGGGGACTCTCCCAAGAGCAGCGTGCCCGATGAAGTAACCCGGTTCAAGAGCTCAAGAGACGCGGGGAGGAAGCCCCAAGCTGTGAGCAGTGGACCTAACTCGGGAGCAAGTGCTGCAGTCCCGGATACGACGACAGGGAGTCCAAGGAGGACCCAGGGGACGTCTGCAAGTGGTACCGCCAGAGTGACTAGCGAGTGGCCGCCCAGGGGAGGCAGCCGATGCTACAACTGTGGCGTGAGAGGACATTATGCCCGCGAGTGTGAGGAGCACCAAAGGAATGTAGGATTAATGTTGGAAGAGGAGAGAGTGTTTGTTCACACTCCATATTATAGTGGACCCAACGTGAATGGTTGGGAAATGAAGTTGGGTGAACATCCCTTCGTTTTCGGGGCCAACGTGAAGTTTGGAAAGTCAGACCCTGTGGAGGTTGCCGTTCTTCGAGATACGGGTGCTGACGTAAGTATGGTAACCAGGAGTATTCTCCCCAAGGAATTTAATGATTCACCTGTGGGAGTGGTGAGGATACGCAGTGTGGGGGAGGAATACAGGTTGCCACTTCACGAAGTACAGCTGATTGCCGACTGCGGAGTCGAGAATGCTATAGTAGCTGTAGCCCCTAAGTTACCCCTAGAGCATGTACAGATGGTGCTGGGTAATGACCTCGGAGGAGGCAGGATACAACCCGATTGGGCCAGGAGTGCCTATGTTTCAAGCAGCGGTACAACCCTGCCAGGTGAGGTATCGGTCGTTCCAGATGATAGAGAGGAAGCCGACTTCGCCAGGGGAAACGTCGCCAGGGACGACGACAACGAGGGCGAGAGTGCGGAGAGGTCGTCGGAGGTCGTGGAAAACCCCGACGAGGACCTCCGACTAAGCCTGATGATGCGTGTGGAGGAGTGGCGAGGAGCAGCTGTACAAACGCCTGGGGCGGTGAAGAGGCTGCAGACCGCACTCCCTCCATACAGAAACGTGAATAAAGTAAGCTCAGTGGATGAGCAAACGGCAGTGAGGGGCAGAGTGGAGGAGCCACGACGCAAGGCACCCTATGCCGGCCAGATGAATAGTGGTAGGTGCAAGATGAACCACCGTGGTGAGGTGAGCCACAGGGAGGTGGATGAGCCCAACCACGAACCGAAGAAGACGTCTGCAGGGAAGAGAATCTCATGGAGGAGTGAAGATGTTCGTCGGGAACGAAGGAGCGAGTGGTATAGGAAAGGCAATACGAAGAAAGCAGGGAATAGGTACACCCAGGGTAAGCGCCAGCCTAACCAGAGGGGCATTGGGCCATCGCAAAAGCCTAGTGTGGAAGAGAGAAAGCTGCTGGATGGAGTACAGGTTACAAGTGCCACTGTGAGGAGACAACGCACCTATGGGAGAAGAGGAACCGAGAAGAGAGAAGATTGGCGAAGAGGAGATCATGAGAGGAAACATGGAGTACCTGTAGGACGTAGTGGAAATGCAAGACTATCTCGGAGTGCACGACGCAGTGGAGGCGCTGCATGCACTGAATCTTACAGTGGTAACGAGCCGTGGGAGTACACTCGTAGCCACGGAGAGGGGATTTCTTGTAGGTGTTCAGGGAACACCCATCACACCCGGTACTATGCGAGGTGGAGATACAATGAGGCAAGTGACTGGCAAGGTGGTACGAGCCACGTCACCAACTGGAGGAGTGACACTTCAGGAACGGAGGGAGCAAGAGTATAGATTGCCCTCTTGAGTGCTGCTCTTCCGATATGACTCTTATTTTAAGGGGAGGGGTATGTTACGGTGCCCTCTCCTATTTCTTTCGTTTGCCGGCTTAAAGAGTCATATCAGCTCTCCCTACTGATTCTCTGAGGTTCAGGGAGTCTAATGATATATGTGGCGACCAGACCGGCTGCCAGTTAAGGGAAGGAAGTTATATTATAAGTTGTAAATAAAGGAAAATTGGCGCCCTGTTATAAAATGAAACAGTATTCCCTACAGCAGATGTGACCTTTTGGAAGGGACATTAGCCGATCGCGGATTGGCCGACGTAGGTCGCGGGCGACAAATCAGGGCCCGCCATGACGTCACCGAGTGCCCCGGGCGGCGCCAACGTCAGAGTTGATCTGACCTTGGAAGCGACAGGACGCGCCTCGGTCTGCTCTCAAGGATTGGAGGCTCTGCAAGCCTCATTCAGTGGATTGAACTAGCCATCACAGCCCACCATAGTTATTGGAGACCCTGCGCTTCTGGGAAGCAAAAGAGGAACCAAGTTCATTGAGCAGAGAAATGCCAAACTTGGAAAATAGTCGGCGACGACGCTGGGCGGCGCCGCTGGCGGGACGTTGAGGTCTGGAAGGTGAGGCTGGCAGGCCTAGCTGTGACTGGGGTCACATCCACCGAGAATCTTGGAAGGACGACACCGTGCATAGGACAAGGAGCAACGCCTTGTGGGAGAGGCGAGTGTGGGGAAAAATAGTGATTAGCTCAGCGCCCATCGATGAACCAGGATTGGGGCAGCTGAATCTCAGGGATTGGAACGGCGACGACGCGAAGGCTCCACGACACCTGAGGACCTGTGGAACGTCCTGGATCGTCAAGGATCGACCCAAGGAAGCGTGGGAACCTCACACCATCGAGGGACAGGCGTCGTGAGCCAGGAATGTAAGGTAGATCATTTTCCCTCCCATTACCCCTTGTATGAGTAGGCTAGTTAGGCCACAATATTTACTTGTGTATGTGGCAGCAAGACTGTATTACTTTAATAGTAGAATAGGCTGCAAGACAGCTTGAGTCCAGGACTGTCAGAGAGGACAGTGTGTATGGATGGCAGGACAGTGAAGAAGAGGCGCCGACGTGGTGAAGAGGCCCTCCTGTGAGAGTGTGAGACTCCTGTCTTCCTGCCCAGCTGAAGGAGTGTTGGAGGTCGTGGAAGAAGAGGCTGACGATCTCCAGACTCATTATCCATATTTCCATATTCATGTATTACTTGTGATTGTGTGTGTGTGTTCATGTAATTTGCATCAGTAAATCCACACATTTTATCACTGTGTTTGAGTGTGCCTCCATTTATGATATTTCTCTATGAGCATACATTTCTGGCTACAAACAATATATAATACACCCACTGAACTGCGTTGCTGGGGCGCAGATATAATAACCCAGCTGGCGACCTTGCTAAGAAGAAGATAGAGAAGACAGGCGGGAAAGGAGTTCCTGCAACCTTTTTTGTCTGGCAGGCAAGACTCAGGGAGGTTATGGTTATAGGTAAGCCTGAGTCTTCCTTCACTCCCCCCGGGTCTAGGCCGGAACTGTTAACAGCAGTTTCCCCATGTTTGACTGAAGGGCTTCCAGGGTGAATCAGTGGCACCCCTTTGTGGTGGAAGCAAAGACCTGCGGAGGTGGGCATTGTTGGTCCTCTCTTGTGTGACCAAGGAGACTCCGGTCAATCCAGGGAGTTGGAGGGGCTGAGTATTTGGGCCTTTTGAGCCCCTAGCAGCCGAGTGTTAGCAGAGCCCCGGACCACCCCACCCCCACGATATATATATATATATATATATATATATATATATATATATATATATACAACTTTAGAACACTTTCCCACCAGGAGACTCGAACCCTAGCCAGCACAGAAGCCTTCCAGCAACTGGCATAACAGGTACGCCTTAACCCGCTCCACCACCTGCTCAGACCCTTAAAAGAGATGGTAATTTCCGAGTATTTAAATACCCCAAAGATCAACACCTCCCAAGAGCACCAGAGCAAGTGAGGGTTCATTTATACGTTAATTTCATCAAGTCCCTGTTAATATGGGAAGACACAGTGCCTCTGCTTAAGGCACAAGTCTCCTAAACACGAGAGTTAAGTATACAACTATAAGTATACAAGTTGTATACTTAACTCTCGTGTTTAGGAGAGTTGTGCCTTATATATATATATATATATATATATATATATATATATATATATATATATATATATATATATATATATATATATATATATATATATATATATATATATATATATATATATATATATATATGTGTGTGCAAGTTCCATGCACATCCCCTGATAACAAACGAAAAAAAAATGAAAAAAATTGTAAAATATATATATATATATATATATATATATATATATATATATATATATATATATATATATATATATATATATATATATATATATATATATATATATATATATATATATTACCATTTTTTTCAATTTTTTTTTTCGTTTGTTATCAGGGGATGTGCATGGAACTTGCACACCTTGCTCAATGGATGCCTATCTACAAGGGTGCCAATTATGAACGAAATAGGTCAATGTCAAACTCGACTACAGGTGGCCGAACTTTGATCTTATTTTACTCAGGTAAGTAATTTACAACTTCAAGGTGTTTCTCAGCTTTCATTTATTAATCAATTTACATGCAAATTACACCATATATGTAGAGTTTGTGCTTCTACAAACCTATTTAGACATTTTAGTCCAAAGTCCATTTGTTGATTTTATAAAAATTTATAAACATCATATATTGCATATATTTGGAAGGGTAACTTTGAATAATTATATTATTGCACTAAACACTTTTTGGCTAAAACACCATTTATAAATCCTTTATTACATGCTAATGTGATATCTGAGTGTTATAGAAATGGTTTTAGTTGGCACATGTGTTCCCTACAACTTTTTGAAAATGTTGAAAATTCGTTGCATAATACGTTCTGTATTTTTTTCTCCTTTTCTGTTTAGGGTATGATGCTGAAACTTGGACCAGTTGCAGCCCTTTCTATAACCATTTCATAAATAAATTTATAAACAAATTGAACAACTTTTACTCTATCCGCAAATAAGTCCCCTTAGAGCAAGGAGAAATCCCAGAGATAAGAGAGGGAATAGCTAACCAGGAACCACTGGAAGAGTTTGAGATTACCAGCGGGGAAGTAAGGAAGTGTTTACTAGAGTTGGATGTGACAAAGGCTATAGGCCCAGATGCAATCTCCCCTTGGATACTAAAGGAAGGAGCAGAAGAACTGTCCCTCCCACTCTCCATAGTGTATAACAAATCAGTGGCAACAGGGGAACTGCCAGAAATTTGGAAAGCAGCTAACGTAGTCCCGATATACAAGAAAGGGGATAGACAGGAGGCACTGAATTACAGGCCAGTGTCCCTAACCTGCATACCATGCAAGCTGATGGAGAAGATTGTGCGAAGAAAGCTAGTGGAGCACCTGGAGCGAAAGAACTTTGTAACACAGCACCAACATGGATTCAGGGATGGCAGGACCTGCCTCACAGGGTTACTTGAATTCTACGACCAGGCAACAAAAATAAGGCAAGAAAGAGAAGGGTGGGCAGACTGCATATTTTTGGATTGTCAGAAAGCCTTTGATACAGTGCCACACAAGAGGCTAGTGAAAAAGCTGGAGATGCAGGCTGGAGTGAAAGGGAAGGTACTCCGTTGGATACAGGAGTACCCAAGCAACAGGAGACAACGAGTCAGTGTCAGGGGTGAGGTCTCAGATTGGCGAGACGTTACGAGTGAAGTCCCGCAGGGGTCAGTCCTTGGACCTATACTGTTTCTGATATATGTAAATGATGTCCCAGAGGGTATAGAATCGTTTCTCTCAATGTTTGCCGATGATGCAAAAATTATGAGGAGGATTGAAACTGAGGACGATAGTAGGGGGCTACAAGATGACCTAGACAGACTGAGTGAATGGTCCAACAAATGGCTGTTGAGGTTCAACCCGAGTAAATGCAAAGTAATGAAACTAGGCAGTGGAAACAGGAGGCCAGGCACAGGATACAGAATAGGAGATGAAGTACTTAATGAAACGGACAGAGAGAAAGATCTAGGAGTTGATATCACACCAAACCTGTCTCCTGAAGCCCCACATAAAAAGAATAACGTCTGCGGCATATGCGAGGCTGGCTAACATCAGAACAGCGTTCAGGAACCTGTGTAAGGAATCAATCAGAATCTTGTAACCACATATGTAAGATCAATCCTGTAGTATGCGGCCCCAGCATACTATATATATATATATATATATATATATAGAACATACTCCGCATACTATATATATATATATATATATATATATATATAGAACTTTAGAACACTTTCCCACCAGGAGACTCGAACCCTAGCCAGCACAGAAGCCTTCCAGCAACTGGCATAACAGGTACGCCTTAACCCGCTCCACCACCCACTCAGACCCTTAAAAGAGATGGTAATTTCGGAGTATTTAAATACACCAAAGATCACCACCTCCCAAGAGCACTAGAGCAAGTGAGGGGTCATTTAGACGTTAATTTCATCAAGTCCCTGTTAATATGGGAAGACACAGTGTCTATGCTTAAGGCACAACTCTCCTAAACACGAGAGTGAAGTGTAGAACTTTAGAACACTTTCCCACCAGGAGACTCGAACCCTAGCCAGCACAGAAGCCTTCCAGCAACTGGCATAACAGGTACGCCTTAACCCGCTCCACCACCCACTCAGACCCTTAAAAGAGATGGTAATTTCGGAGTATTTAAATACACCAAAGATCACCACCTCCCAAGAGCACTAGAGCAAGTGAGGGGTCATTTAGACGTTAATTTCATCAAGTCCCTGTTAATATGGGAAGACACAGTGTCTATGCTTAAGGCACAACTCTCCTAAACACGAGAGTGAAGTGTAGAACTTTAGAACACTTTCCCACCAGGAGACTCGAACCCTAGCCAGCACAGAAGCCTTCCAGCAACTGGCATAACAGGTACGCCTTAACCCGCTCCACCACCCACTCAGACCCTTAAAAGAGATGGTAATTTCGGAGTATTTAAATACACCAAAGATCACCACCTCCCAAGAGCACTAGAGCAAGTGAGGGGTCATTTAGACGTTAATTTCATCAAGTCCCTGTTAATATGGGAAGACACAGTGTCTATGCTTAAGGCACAACTCTCCTAAACACGAGAGTGAAGTGTAGAACTTTAGAACACTTTCCCACCAGGAGACTCGAACCCTAGCCAGCACAGAAGCCTTCCAGCAACTGGCATAACAGGTACGCCTTAACCCGCTCCACCACCCACTCAGACCCTTAAAAGAGATGGTAATTTCGGAGTATTTAAATACACCAAAGATCACCACCTCCCAAGAGCACTAGAGCAAGTGAGGGGTCATTTAGACGTTAATTTCATCAAGTCCCTGTTAATATGGGAAGACACAGTGTCTATGCTTAAGGCACAACTCTCCTAAACACGAGAGTGAAGTGTAGAACTTTAGAACACTTTCCCACCAGGAGACTCGAACCCTAGCCAGCACAGAAGCCTTCCAGCAACTGGCATAACAGGTACGCCTTAACCCGCTCCACCACCCACTCAGACCCTTAAAAGAGATGGTAATTTCGGAGTATTTAAATACACCAAAGATCACCACCTCCCAAGAGCACTAGAGCAAGTGAGGGGTCATTTAGACGTTAATTTCATCAAGTCCCTGTTAATATGGGAAGACACAGTGTCTATGCTTAAGGCACAACTCTCCTAAACACGAGAGTGAAGTGCAGAACTTTAGAACACTTTCCCACCAGGAGACTCGAACCCTAGCCAGCACAGAAGCCTTCCAGCAACTGGCATAACAGGTACGCCTTAACCCGCTCCACCACCCACTCAGACCCTTAAAAGAGATGGTAATTTCGGAGTATTTAAATACACCAAAGATCACCACCTCCCAAGAGCACTAGAGCAAGTGAGGGGTCATTTAGACGTTAATTTCATCAAGTCCCTGTTAATATGGGAAGACACAGTGTCTATGCTTAAGGCACAACTCTCCTAAACACGAGAGTGAAGTGTAGAACTTTATGTATTTAAATACTTCGAAATTACCATCTCTTTTAAGGGTCTGAGTGGGTGGTGGAGCGGGTTAAGGCGTACCTGTTATGCCAGTTGCTGGAAGGCTTCTGTGCTGGCTAGGGTTCGAGTCTCCTGGTGGGAAAGTGTTCTAAAGTTCTACACTTCACTCTCGTGTTTAGGAGAGTTGTGCCTTAAGCATAGACACTGTGTCTTCCCATATTAACAGGGACTTGATGAAATTAACGTCTAAATGACCCCTCACTTGCTCTAGTGCTCTTGGGGGGTGGTGATCTTTGGTGTATTTAAATACTCCGAAATTACCATCTCTTTTAAGGGTCTGAGTGGGTGGTGGAGCGGGTTAAGGCGTACCTGTTATGCCAGTTGCTGGAAGGCTTCTGTGCTGGCTAGGGTTCGAGTCTCCTGGTGGGAAAGTGTTCTAAAGTTCTACACTTCACTCTCGTGTTTAGGAGAATTGTGCCTTAAGCATAGACACTGTGTCTTCCCATATTAACAGGGACTTGATGAAATTAACGTCTAAATGACCCTTCACTTGCTCTAGTGCTCTTGGGAGGTGGTGATCTTTGGTGTATTTAAATACTCCGAAATTACCATCTCTTTTAAGGGTCTGAGTGGGTGGTGGAGCGGGTTAAGGCGTACCTGTTATGCCAGTTGCTGGAAGGCTTCTGTGCTGGCTAGGGTTCGAGTCTCCTGGTGGGAAAGTGTTCTAAAGTTCTACACTTCACTCTCGTGTTTAGGAGAGTTGTGCCTTAAGCATAGACACTGTGTCTTCCCATATTAACAGGGACTTGATGAAATTAACGTCTAAATGACCCCTCACTTGCTCTAGTGCTCTTGGGAGGTGGTGATCTTTGGTGTATTTAAATACTCCGAAATTACCATCTCTTTTAAGGGTCTGAGTGGGTGGTGGAGCGGGTTAAGGCGTACCTGTTATGCCAGTTGCTGGAAGGCTTCTGTGCTGGCTAGGGTTCGAGTCTCCTGGTGGGAAAGTGTTCTAAAGTTCTACACTTCACTCTCGTGTTTAGGAGAGTTGTGCCTTAAGCATAGACACTGTGTCTTCCCATATTAACAGGGACTTGATGAAATTAACGTCTAAATGACCCCTCACTTGCTCTAGTGCTCTTGGGAGGTGGTGATCTTTGGTGTATTTAAATACTCCGAAATTACCATCTCTTTTAAGGGTCTGAGTGGGTGGTGGAGCGGGTTAAGGCGTACCTGTTATGCCAGTTGCTGGAAGGCTTCTGTGCTGGCTAGGGTTCGAGTCTCCTGGTGGGAAAGTGTTCTAAAGTTCTACACTTCACTCTCGTGTTTAGGAGAGTTGTGCCTTAAGCATAGACACTGTCTCTTCCCATATTAACAGGGACTTGATGAAATTAACGTCTAAATGACCCCTCACTTGCTCTAGTGCTCTTGGGAGGTGGTGATCTTTGGTGTATTTAAATACTCCGAAATTACCATCTCTTTTAAGGGTCTGAGTGGGTGGTGGAGCGGGTTAAGGCGTACCTGTTATGCCAGTTGCTGGAAGGCTTCTGTGCTGGCTAGGGTTCGAGTCTCCTGGTGGGAAAGTGTTCTAAAGTTCTACACTTCACTCTCGTGTTTAGGAGAGTTGTGCCTTAAGCATAGACACTGTGTCTTCCCATATTAACAGGGACTTGATGAAATTAACGTCTAAATGACCCCTCACTTGCTCTAGTGCTCTTGGGAGGTGGTGATCTTTGGTGTATTTAAATACTCCGAAATTACCATCTCTTTTAAGGGTCTGAGTGGGTGGTGGAGCGGGTTAAGGCGTACCTGTTATGCCAGTTGCTGGAAGGCTTCTGTGCTGGCTAGGGTTCGAGTCTCCTGGTGGGAAAGTGTTCTAAAGTTATATATATATATATATATATATATATATATATATATATATATATATATATATATATATATATATATATATATATATATATATATATATATATATAGTATATAAAGTTTAAAAAGTATATATATATATATATATGAAAACTCACACCCCAGAAGTGACTCGAACCCATACTCCCAGAAGCAACGCAACTGGTAACTACAGGGCGCCTTAATCCGCTTGACCATCACGGCCGTCAAAAGGAAGTGATAGCCGAGGCTATTTGAGCCACTTCCCCGACGGCAACTCGGATGGTAATCTTGGGCATAGCATTTCACCAAATCACCTCATTCTTTGGGGCACACGTGAGGAACACAAATGCGAACAAGCCTGAATGGTCCCCAGGACAATATGCGAATGAAAACTCACACCCCAGAAGTGACTCGAACCCATACTCCCAGAAGCAACGCAACTGGTAACTACAGGGCGCCTTAATCCGCTTGACCATCACGGCCGTCAAAAGGAAGTGATAGCCGAGGCTATTTGAGCCACTTCCCCGACGGCAACTCGGATGGTAATCTTGGGCATAGCATTTCACCAAATCACCTCATTCTTTGGGGCACACGTGAGGAACACAAATGCGAACAAGCCTGAATGGTCCCCAGGACAATATGCGAATGAAAACTCACACCCCAGAAGTGACTCGAACCCATACTCCCAGAAGCAACGCAACTGGTAACTACAGGGCGCCTTAATCCGCTTGACCATCACGACCGTCAAAAGGAAGTGATAGCCGAGGCTATTTGAGCCACTTCCCCGACGGCAACTCGGATGGTAATCTTGGGCATAGCATTTCACCAAATCACCTCATTCTTTGGGGACCATTCAGGCTTGTTCGCATTTGTGTTCCTCACGTGTGCCCCAAAGAATGAGGTGATTTGGTGAAATGCTATGCCCAAGATTGCCATCCGAGTTGCCGTCGGGGAAGTGGCTCAAATAGCCTCGGCTATCACTTCCTTTTGACGGCCGTGATGGTCAAGCGGATTAAGGCGCCCTGTAGTTACCAGTTGCGTTGCTTCTGGGAGTATGGGTTCGAGTCACTTCTGGGGTGTGAGTTTTCATTCGCATATTGTCCTGGGGACCATTCAGGCTTGTTCGCATTTGTGTTCCTCACGTGTGCCCCAAAGAATGAGGTGATTTGGTGAAATGCTATGCCCAAGATTACCATCCGAGTTGCCGTCGGGGAAGTGGCTCAAATAGCCTCGGCTATCACTTCCTTTTGACGGCCGTGATGGTCAAGCGGATTAAGGCGCCCTGTAGTTACCAGTTGCGTTGCTTCTGGGAGTATGGGTTCGAGTCACTTCTGGGGTGTGAGTTTTCATTCGCATATTGTCCTGGGGACCATTCAGGCTTGTTCGCATATATATATATATATATATATATATATATATATATATATATATATATATATATATATATATATATATATAAAGAGAGAGAGAGAGAGAGAGAGAGAGAGAGAGAGACAGAGAGAGAGAGAGAGAGAGAGAGAGAGAGAGAGAGAGAGAGAGAGAGAGAGAGAGAGACAGAGAGAGAGAGAGAGAGAGAGAGAGAGAGAGAGAGAGAGAGAGAGAGAGAGAGAGAGAGAGAGAGAGAGAGAGACAGAGAGAGAGAGAGAGAGAGGGGGAGAGAGAGACAGAGAGAGAGAGAGAGAGAGAGAGAGAGAGAGAGAGAGAGAGAGAGAGAGAGAGAGAGAGAGAGAGAGAGAGAGAGACCGAGAGAGGGGGGGAGAGGGATAGGTGTGTGAGTGTGTACTGAAGGAGGGGGGGGGAGGTGGGAGAGAGGGAGGGGATGGCGAGGGGATTTGGAAGGATTAGAGTGGGACTGTAATATGTGGACCATATAGTTCGGAGGCAGTGTGTGTGTGTGTGCTCACCTATTTGTACTCACCTATTTGTGCTTGCGGGGGTTGAGTTTTGGCTCTTTGGTCCCGCCTCTCAAATGTCAATCAACTGGTGTACAGATTCCTGAGCCTACTGGGCTCTATCATATCTACATTTGAAACTGTGTATGGAGTCAGCCTCCACCACATCACTGCCTAATGCATTCCATCCGTTAACTACTCTGACACTGAAAAAGTTCCTTCTAACGTCTGTGTGTGTGTGTGTGTGTGTGTGTGTGTGTGTGTGTGTGTGTGTGTGTGTAAGCTCTCCGAGTTGTACTCTCCTATTTGTCACCTCTCAATGATCAAACATGTTTAATGTTTTACATTTGTGTCTGTGTGTGGGTTGAGCTTTGGGTCTTTGGTCCCACTTCTCAACAGATGGAAAGTAATTTGTGTGGTGTATCAGAATCTTACTTGTCTCTGGGAAGTTACATGGTTTCTCTCTCTCTTATTAGAGTCTATCGTTGTTTGACATCAGTTTTCAGGTATCATTAGTGGGTGGTAAGTATTTATGTGGCTTTATCAGTATAAGAATCATATTTGTCTCTGGAAGCTGCCTAAGATTGAATCAAAGTCTACTTGTTTAACTGAGTGAGAGAGTGTTTTTTCTATCCATCCTATAGCTACAATTATTCAATAAGAAAAATAATAATCAATCAATTGTTTAAATGTCTATTAATTGCACTACTATACAAAGTCCCTAATAAAGCTGTCATTGTTGTTATTCTGGTATATCGGTCTGCTCCTCTCTGGTTCATTACCTCTGGACGTTTTGCTTGTTCAACCACATCTTCAGAGACAAGTGTCTTCTCTACCACATCGTCAGAGATGACCTCTATCTCGACCTCTTCATCTCTTGATTTGAATTTCTTTGTAGAAGAATTCCTGTCATCTTTCTTATTACGAGTGGTCACCCCTCCCTCGGTGGGGGAACTGGCTCCCTTCTAAAAAAAATTTCAAATAAACAAAAAAATAAACAATACCCATTGTTTCGTGTTCTGTCTTGTGTTTGAATTTAATACCCATTCAATACCCATTTCCTTCATTTCCACAGCCCATAAAACAGAGGAAAGGGTCCTGAAAGATATTGTCAGTAGAAACGTTATCCCTACAGACAAAAATCAGAAGATACAACAGACGATTTACTATAAAACCAGAAAAACGGCCAGCCTACTCATGAGAAACTCTCCAGACACAAAGCAGAACGCTTTAAAAGAGACCAACGTCGTCTATGCCTTCAAATGCCCTCTTGGGGACTGTAAGCCTCAAAAAAACCAGTATATAGGCAAGACAACAACATCTCTTTCCAGGCGTTTAACGATGCATAAGCAACAGGGCTCCATTAAGGAACATATAATCTCTTCCCACAAACAAACCATCACCAGAGAAATCTTAGCTAACAACATAGAAATCATCGATAGATACAGCGATAGCAGGCGGCTTGACGTCTGCGAGGCACTACTACACATCAAGAAGTCAACACCAGCAATCAACAGCCAATTAACGCACAACTATATTCTACCCACTTCAAGACTCCGCTCCAATATAGAAGCATCAAGAAATATGGACCAATAGGCTTTCTACAATTACTACCATTCAATACCCATTGTTTCGTGTTCTGTCTTGTGCTTGAATTTAACACCCATTCAATACCCATTGTTGAAAGTTCGTTTTCACCTCATCCACCTCACCCAAATGTAGATATAAACTCGAAGATGTGCAAAGCTCTATTCAGTTTCAGTTGTGTGTTTGTAAACTAAAGTCTTTGAAAATGTAATAAGTTTTACAAAACGCGCTCAAGTGTCGCGTCAGACTAGAAATAAAAATGAATTTTGGAGAATTGATCTTTGAATTACCATCAACAGTGAAAAGAAACGTACGAAAGATCGAGAAAATTCGTGTTAGAATTATTAATCTTACTTTTTCGGTCATATTTAATAATATATATATATATATATATATATATATATATATATATATATATATATATATATATATATATATATATATATATATATATATATATATATATATATATATATGTATATATATATATTTTTTTTTTTCGAAGTTTGTGAGGGTACCACCTCTGGTGCCAATGTGGGGACCCATTGCCTCGGAGAAGAAAATAAAAAGTATTCAGAGGAGACCTTGTGGTTTCTCACTGAACACTAATATTATCTTCTCCTACCACCCCCATTCTTTTGTATGTACACATATATATTTACTTTATTTGAACTTTGTTACAAAAAAGAGTTACATATGGGTTACAAAGATGGTTATCATAGGTTGTCGAGTTCCTCCAGCTCCTCAGATGGCGGGCAGGAACCCTGGATGCAGTACGCATTTCCCCTCTGTATCGCCACACTGAGGCGCTGGAAAAGAAAGCTTGCAGCTCTTGGGTCCCTTGTTGTTTCAATGAGCCTAGAACCCAGTTCCTTCAAAAAACTGGTAGCACTTTTACCCCAGGCGCCGAGTGTCTCAGAAGCAATGGGGACAAAATTGTAGTGGTGATCCAGTTCACTATACTTACAGGATTTGGCTGCTTCCCTGTGGGTGGCAGCACCACCTGGTTGTGCAACACTGAGGTTAATGTAGGTGTTAGCCAGGGTTGATACGCACGTGTAGTCCCATACCAACTGCTCGCCATTCTTCCAGGGGTTCACTGTGATACCATCCGGGCGACCAATAAGAGCATCAGAGTTACGGGGCGTTAGGTAACGGGGCTCTCTTTCAGCTGGGCATCCAGCTGTGGTGAGGCTCCTCTTGATGATGTCGTTAACTTCATTGTGCCTCGAGTGCCATCCCCCTGTTCTTTGGCAGAGTAGGCCATGGTGGCCGTACCTGTCAGCCACCACCTCGCCGCAAATACACCTATATCTGGTGTGGATTGGGGCAGCAAGGCGGAGGGCCACAGCAATTCGGAGGGCGTGTGGTGTGAGACGTGTGCCAGTTGCCGACATTGGGGTTGCTAACAGGAAATCCCCTGCATGTGGTGCTGCTACTGCTGTGAGGCGAGCAATGTCGTGTTGTGTTGTTGCAGCACCCAGGCACTCTGCAGCAACTTGGTCTACAATGGGGCCATCCCAGCTGGATTGCTTGTGGGCTTTTGGGGATGGTGGTTGAGGTGATTGGCCTGCACGAGAGGCCCACTCTGTGGCACAGCGTGTAAAATTGGGATCATGTACACCTGCCAGCTGATTTAAGTGGGCAGATAGAATTTCCTTCACAAGGTCGTCGGATGCTGATAAGGAGGACAGGAAGGCTGGAACAGCGATTTGCGTTGCTGTTCGAACTCCGAGGCCCCCAAGTCTTACGGGAAGAGAGGCTTGTTTCCACTGTAGGTCATCGAGAGAGAGGTTAAGGGCTTTTTCTAGCATTGATTTCAGTAACCGGTCATACTCACTTAGTTTTTGGCTACTGTAAGATGGTGAACACCTCAGAAAGTAGGTTAACCTGGGGAGGGACAGACATCTGGTGATGAGGTAGAGTGCATCATGAGCATCAATATCCTCAATCCTCCCATCCATCCTCTTAAGGTCGGCGATTTTCTTATCAAGGACCTCATCCATGGCTTTCAACCCCAGGGGAGCTCCCAGGAGTGTGCTGTCTTCAGGTTTAGTTTTATGGATATTTTGCAGAAGACCCTCTATTCTCTCTACGATGCCCTGGTTGGAACATATTATTTCACATTTAGAAGGGTTCAGGGTGAGGCCTAAAACTGCACCTTGCTGCTGGATTTTTCTGATGTCCTCCAGGAGGGAGTCTTGGGAACCAGCTAGGGTACCATCATCCAAGAACCAGATGTTAAGCTCGCTGGACAGGACCTCTGTGACTTGTTTGATGACTAAGCAGAAAAGGAGAGGAGCAAGGGGGTCACCCTGTTGGACGCCTTCTCGCGAGTCAATTTCATGTTCGCCAAAAAGTAGCTTAAAATCCATACTGTAGCATGAATGTACAAAAGGGTAGAGGGAAGGGAAATGACTATGAACCGCATGGAGTACAGCATCCCTCCGCACCAAATTGAAGGCATTTTTGAAATCTAGCTTGATAAGGGCCTTTTCGTCTGTGATGTTGGCGATGAAGGCTCGAGCTGCATGGGCTGCTGCCTCACACCCTTTTGGAATGCCAAACCCGAGCTGTTTTGGCTTCAGCATGTTGGCCGCTGCATCACTAACTGTTCTTGCAGCTGCCTTTGCGACGAGACGCCGGAGAGAATTGCCCACAGCTATTGGCCTGATCCCTCCATCCTTTTTCTTTAGAGCACAGAGAGATGCTCCAAAAAAGAAAGGTCTTATGGACGCTGGTATGTTGCCAGCTAGACATGTGTTGGTGAATCTGGTTAGTTCCACCAAGAGGTTCTTTGCAATGTCACCCAGTGCAGGGTTGAGCATTTGCTTGAGGTGGTTGGGTTTTAGTCCTGTGAACCCACCTGCTGATCCTGTAGGGAAGGACATGGCTGCTTTATGAACCACAGATTCAGCCACCCAGAGAGGTTCTGCTCCGGTAGCCCCCACTTGTACAATGTCGTCCTCACGCGGAGCCCTGGGTGGGTGTTTCTCCCTTAGGGCTTGAGCTGTTGCGGCATCTCTGTCGGCAATTGAGTCCTCACTGGTGATGACTCGTATTGCGCCAATAGTGTTTCCTTCTTCTATTTTCTTGGTGACTGATGTTCTGATTTTTGATGTCTCGGATATGCCACTCTTGCTCTTCCTGCCGTGGGTGTTTCTCGCGCGAGTGGGAAGGCGCACCTGGTTGTCCTCCCTGGGAAAATCTATATATCATATATATATATCTATATATCATATATATATCTATATATATATCTATATATATATATATATCTATATATATATATCTATATATATATATCTATATACATATCATATATATATCTATATATATATATATCTATATATCATATAAATCATATACATATATATGTATATATGTCGTAACTAGTAGCCAGAACGCACTTCTCAGCCTACTATGCAAGGCCCGATTTGCCTAATAAGCCAAGTTTTCATGAATTAATTGTTTTTCGACTACCTAACCTACCTAACCTAACCTAACCTAACTTTTTCGGCTACCTAACCTAACCTAACCTATAAAGATAGGTTAGGTTAGGTTAGGTAGGGTTGGTTAGGTTCGGTCATATATCTACGTTAATTTTAACTCCAATAAAGAAAAATTGACCTCATACATAATGAAAAGGGTAGATTTATCATTTCATAAGAAAAAAATTAGAGAAAATATATTAATTCTGGATAACTTGGCTTATTAGGCAAATCAGGCCTTGCATAGTAGGCCGACATATATATATATATGTCGTACCTAGTAGCCAGAACGCACTTCTCAGCCTATTATGCAAGGCCCGATTTGCCTAATAAGCCAAATTTTCTAGAATTAATAAATTTTCTCTATTTTCTTTCTTATGAAATGATAAAGCTACCCATTTCATTATGTATGAGGTCAATTGCTTTTTATTGGAGTTAAAATTAACGTAGATATATGACCGAACCTAACCAACCCTACCTAACCTAACCTAACCTATCTTTATAGGTTAGGTTAGGTTAGGCAGCCGAAAAAGTTAGGTTAGGTTAGGTTAGGTAGGTTAGGTAGTCGAAAAAACATTAATTTATGAAAACTTGGCTTATTAGGCAAATCGGGCCATGTATAGTAGGCTGAGAAGTGCGTTCTGGCTACTAGGTACGACATATATATATATATATATATATATATATATATATATATATATATATATATATATATATATATATATATATATATACATATATATATATATATATATATATATATATATATATATATATATATATGTCGTACCTAGTAGCCAGAACTCACTTCTGAGCCTACTAGGCAAGGCCGGATTTGCCTAATAAGCCAAGTTTTCATGAATTAATTGCTTTTCGACTACCTAACCTACCTAACCTAACCTAACCTAACTTTTTCGGCTACCTAACCAAACCTAACCTATAAAGATAGGTTAGGTTAGGTTAGGTAGGGTTGGTTAGGTTCGGTCATATATCTACGTTAATTTTAACTCCAATAAAAAAAAAGTGACCTCTTACATAATGATATGGGTTGCTTTATCATTTCATAAGAAAAAAATTTGAGAAAATATATTAATTCATGAAAACTTGGCTTATTAGGCAAATCGGGCCTTGCATTGTAGGCTGAAAAGTGAGTTCTGGCTACTAGGTACGACATATATATATATATATATATATAAGTAGTATATTCTGTGCCAGATAGGCGCACTTAACAAACAATGGGGGGTACTTATCAGACAATGGAATCAGAGGCGGGGAGCCAGATAGGCCCACTTATCGGACAAAAGGAATCAGAAGCGGGGTGACAGATAGACCCACCTCAAATTGTAGTCTACGGTGTGCCCCCACCACATGTCACTTACACTGTGTCATCTCCGTTTAAACACTACACTCATTATAAATATATAGGACTAATTAAGGATATATATATATATTCGAACAAGTCTGAATGGCCCCTCCCTTACATGGGAGTATTTAAGGAGTATTAAATTATAAATCCTCCCCCTCCCCCAAAGGTTAAAAAAAACATCAAATAATTTATTAAATGCTTTATTAGGTAAAAACTACAAAATGTATAAGTAATTATGTTAGTTAATAATTGTAGTTTACAGAGTGCTCTTGCCATATTTCACTTACTACAGCTCTACCCCTCCCCTCCCTATCCCACACCCCCATCCTCGTCTGAGTAGAATTGTGACGATTCCTCATCAGTGAAGAGTGGGGGAAGGTCTTGAGCCCCATCCCCCCCCCTCTCTTGGGGGGGTGGGGTGAGTTGGGTGGACACCTTTTGGCTGAGTTTCCTCCTCTCTCTCATCGGAAGTGTTCTGGAAAGAGATGGGGGAAATAATTTATAGTGATTAAAGGTTTTTTATATAATTATATATTTTATTAGAAAAATATTATATTTTTCTCTAAGAACAACTAGTACATACCTCTCCCCCTGCAGGAGCGGCCTTGTGTCCTCTACAGCAGGCGTCGTCAATTAGACTACGTAACAGCATCTTGTTTGGGGCAGACCCCCCACGTAGAATTACTACTCTACAAATGTGGACGGGTCCCAAGAACTGCACTGGAGAAAAACATAAGAGGTGAAATAGAGGATATACAAACTTTTTTTTTATTGAGGGAAATAAAACATAAAATAAATCTATTAGCAGAAAGATAGGGTAATACTAACCAGGTCCTTCAAGGACTTCAATCTTCCCCGCAGGTGTTTTTTGAGAGACACCTCCCATTTCGTAGGAGGAAGACAGTCTTCTGAGGGGGGTGGGTGGGGGAGAGGGGTTTTTATAGGAGGCTACACCCCTTGTTAGGTAGGTTGCCTAGCTAACAAAAATATTCTCTACACCACCTATAAGAACCAACCCCTATACCTCTACAAAATGTCCTAACACAATGATGTTTCATAGGAAAATATCGTCTTGCATAAGCAAGGGCTCGTTTATCATTTAATTTTAAAGTAATGCTTGAAAATACATTATGTAAGTAGTGTACTGTTGAAGGCAACCCCAGGTGGCTCACCCTATGAACGAACATGACGCAATACAGTCCACAGGCGAGAGTAAAATCACTCTGGAGTCTGTAGCGCATTCCAAACACCTTTCTTATTTTGTTAGTTTTAATAAATCCTTGAAAATGACGTCCGTAAGTAACTGGCGATATTGCATAACTATCAAAAAAAAACATCCGATGATTAACTTTATCAACATAAATTCCTACCCAATGTCCCATAGTGATTCTGCTATTTGAAGGTAAAATATTAGTTATGAAAACAATAGGTTTTCTTGAAGATATATTTAAATGTTCTATCTCATCAGCATTATAACAACCTAGGTAGAGTGTTCGATCCCCTAGATTATTTTTTAAATTAATATTTATATCGTAACAATTCATTATGTTTTTTTACGCTCGCACGTCACACAGAACAGTTCTCTGCCCATCGATGGATAGTACCCCGGTCGTTTCCCCAAACAGTAAAACCAGCCTGTTATATGTAACACCCCCACCAAATTCAAGCTCCATACGCAAGTTGCCAGATTTCTCCACAGGGAGGGAATCTTTTGTTTGAATGGTGGTTAAGTCAAAGGCGAATATTGATCTTCCCTTATTAAAAGAGTCATAGGCCAGTAGTGAATCACGCTCTAAGCCTAATGTCTTCAAAGTTTCATAATAAAGGCGGGAATAATGGTTATCGAAATCGCCACCAATTCGGTAAATTGCATTATTGTTCAAATACATAGCAATACTTTTCAGCTTTGCATTTTCAAAATATAATCCATTACCTTGGTGAAGACCGGCGAAATAATTCATTGGAACGATTATCATGTATATCTTGTGTGGAATTACTTGCGCCCATGGTTGATCAATTAAGAGACTAGTTTGATTCCCTGCTAGAACATATGTTTTAGAAATGGTTCTATTGAAAGTATAGGTTATGGGGTCGGGGGATGCTAACAGTGAGCTGTTTAAGGCCAGGTAAGCACTTGGGTAGGGGAACACCCGCGTCACCCATAACTTAGCATAATCCATATGCAGGCGATACTTAGAGCCATCGTCCACGCTTGTATTTAGGACCCAGGCATGGGGGGAGAGCTCCAATCTTAGTCGCATATCTATATTATCTAATATGTATTGGTCTAGGGATGATATATCCAATAGGAGGGGGAAACACATCGACAAACCTTTACTTTTTAAATCACCCATAAATTTTTTATCCTTGGCGGTTGCTCCAGTAAAATAAGTATTTGTAAACTCATTAGTGATTATACCGTCGTCATCTCTCCAGTCCCTACGAAAGCCTCCAATTCTCCCCAAGGAAGACATTTTTGATGGAGGCATGGAGGTAATTAATTTAATAAACGACCAATAATTAAAATTAGTATTTGTTTCAACTACCTGCTCTCCTAAAAACACCTGAACACCTTTAAACATGGTATTTGACAACCCATTCACAAATTCCACATGGTCATCCTCTTCCAATTTTGTGGTATCGTCATCTTTCGTTAAAGATACCTTAAAATCTATAACAATATTAGCTAGATCTAAGAAGGCGCCCTGGGTTCCAGGGATGCGGAATTCTAAGTAATTATCCCGCAAACGTTGATTAATGGGGAGGTTGACAGGTAGAACGTCTATTTGCTGCGTAGAGGCAATTGAACTCTCCACATTACGTATTCTGTTACTTCTAGGAAATTGGTCAATAATACTGGAACTATAATATTCTAGTGGTATTTTGACCCCAGCTCCGCTAGGCTCCCCCATGATCCCTCCGAAAGTTGAAGTATGACTGCTTACGTTAGCGAAAACACATCATTTTTATACCCAAGGCCTCGTTTACATTTTTTATTTTTATTTTTTCGCCTAGAGAGTCTTTTAATTTTACCTCCCATTACCAATTTCTTTCCCACACTCTTAAGAGCATCAATACCGTGAGTTCTCAGAGCACTTTTTACATCCCGTTTACCACTGCTTAAATCACCAAGGACATTTTTCCCAAAATCGATGGCGCTAGGTGTTACAGCTTTCATGAAAAATGGTATGGCCCGTCGAGCAATACCAGCCAAGGTCCCAAAGAAACCTCCACCAGATCTGAGATAAGGCGCTTGGAATGTGCGTATGTCATTCATCGCCCCCCCTCTCATCCCATGTCTCCTAGGGGGAGGTGCGAATATCTCCCCGAACTCCCCCTGGGAGGGTGGGTGGAACGGTATTCGCATTCTGAGGTCTCTTCCTATAATAACCTAAGTCTAGGCTAAACACTTCTTTATATATATGTTGCTATACCTTAGGGCGGATATGTAAGACCGCCGTAACCGACCTCCCATCTTCAAAACTAACCATTCGACCAAACTGATCTGTTATTTTAATGCTAACTTTCTCCAACGTGTTAGTGTTTAATGTTTTGTACACTAGAGGGTGAGCCCCTCTAGAATATGAGTCATGATAATTGATTGCATCTAAGATATTTACAATCTGCCCTCCGTATCGTTCAGGCTCGATGACGTCACTATAAATGAGTAAATAGTCACAACACCCGTCAATGTCTGGGGGCGATAAGGCCACAGTCTTGGAGGCTGACGTAATGTCATCTGTTTTTGCTCGATAAATGGTGTATTTGCGACTGCTGTCAAAACCAAGTACATTAGCTATTCTGTGTTTAAATTGAAAGCTGAGAGAATTTAATGAGCCAGTACTTCCACTGTTAAGAGTTGAAGCTAGTAATACCCTCTCTACAGATTGGTCATAGGTGAGGATTGGTTCTTTATCTGAGAAGTATATTTTGAAATCATCCCTAAAGCTAAGCTGCATGTCGGTTGTTATTTGTCGACTAACCACGTCTGTAATGAATTTGATGTTTCTTGATAATATGTTGGTTTTTGGGTGGAAGGTGTATATGAGGTGTTCTGGACTCTTAGAAAGAGTTCCACGTTTAAAAGTGGCATAGATATCTATACCAGAGTCCTCCTCATCTTTGATGATGGCATTAATTCGCCTGGGGAGGAGTATGTTGACTAAAGCCACTTCATGTTTAATGGAAGGGTTTAAATGTAGTGTTGGGATGGTGTTTGTAAATGCTGAACTCGTGTTGTTGTAAATATCTCCTTGATCGAGACTGGTAAGATATATGTAATGTTCTTCCCCCATTGTCCCGTTATGTACTGAAAGGCCAATATACAGGGGATGGGTTTTTGTAAGAAGGGAGAAAATAAACAACATAACTTATATTTTATTTTATTAAACTACTTAAAGAACTACAACAGGTGAAGATTCCCACACATTTTTTAAGAATAGTGATTAACCACTCCCCCCTCGCTACTACTACTGCTGGCTGCTGCTACCTCCACTGCTGCTTCCGCCGGGGCTACTGTAGCTGCCACTACCTCATCTTCTTTACTGGAGTGGTGGTTACAGCTTTCGTTGTTTTTTCGGGGGGAGGATAACAGGAATATTTCCTGCGACTCTCCATCGAGGATGGAGTCGATACGGCGATTCGCCCCCGTTTCAAAGTCGAGGAGTGGCTCAATCCTCCGTTTAACTGAGGTTGACGTTGTAGGGGGCGGTGGAGAGGTGGCGGTGGAGGTGGAGCCGTATTCCTGAGAGTGTTTCTTCTTCCTGGGTGTGGCTGGTGGTGCTGGAGGAGTAGAACGAGAAGAGGTTCTTGGTGTGGTACCACCCTCTCCCACCACGGCGTCGAGCGTTATAGTAAGATTATCAGCACTTGGGTCGTCGAACGGGAGGGGTGCCACTGATGGGGTAACAGCGGCAGGTCGTTTGAGGATGACTAATTCTTTGTTGACTTTGGCGAGTTCTTGATGAAGAGAGAGCAGCATGGGTCCAATGTCCTTGTGCCAGTTGACCATACCGTCGCGGGAAGCCCCTAAGCCGTAGGGTACCACTAGTCGAGTCATGGTTGGGGTTGCCGCCATTAAATTGCCCACCTTTGTTAGGCTCGTCTTGAGCCAGTATCTGCGATTCTTGGCGGTATCCAGGGTGACATTAGTGACGTAGTGAGTGTCGGCGGAAGTCTGCACTTGTTCCTGGGCTATTGGGTTTGACTCGAAGGGGGCTCCTGCCCCGAATGCAGAAATCAACCCCACAAAAGTGGGCCTGAAGTAAAGGACGGGCTCCTCTATGAGATCTTGTCCGTCGGAGGGGAGAGGGGCTATCTTCACAACAATGTCCCCCGGGGTAGACCGACAACGAATTATTGCCCTATTGGCATTACCCAGTCCTTCACGTTCCACACGGGCGTAGGAGAACGTCTTCCAGATGACGGAAGCCAGTCCATAGGGTCGCACAACAGCAGCTGCCAGATCGTAGATGATGACGTCCCCCACCCCAAAGGCGTGGGAGTCAGTGATATCGTCGCTGACGGTCTTGATACAAGCCAGAGACATGGTGAGAGGGCGGGTGTGGGGAGCTCGTCGTCGTCAACTGTAGTATAGTGTTCCAGGAGCGGCGGTGGGCGACCTTTAAATACACCTGTGACCCACCTGGGGGGAGAGGGGTGAAGGGGTGTGGGGTAGAGATCACCTTATGTGCCCATAGACACTCCGCCCAGACTCAAAGGCTGTAATCATATCACGATGTTGGAAGGTTAATTTTTCCATCTGCCAAATCTCTGTCTGGATCTCCTGAGATGAATACTCCTCATACCTTTTCACCGTTTCTCCAAATGACTTAAAAAACCGTTCTGGGGGAGCACTCAACACAAGACGGTCATAACAATCCCATAAGGCATATATCAATCTACTTTTGTGTTCGACAAACTTGTAGTAACGTTGAGTAGCAACCAAACGCTTCAATAGGGGAGATTTTTCTCCCTCCTCTACTGCCGCAGGGGGGGTAGAAGCTCTCTCCATGGTGGATACACAACTGAATATAAAGTCGTTTAAGATGTGCTTCATATAGGTTTTTTTTCAATACGGTTCCCAATGGGGTCTCCTATGGATACCCCTACCCCCTTTTAACTGTGATCTTGCGCGAGAATTACGTATAAAGGATGGGTCTACACCAGCCACCTTCAGTAAAATCCTTACATCTGCCTTGTCACCCGTCCTAAATTGTCCCTTAGTAAAGGCTATAGTTTTAATTATATCTAAAATATTTAAATTTTGCACAGGCTTTAATAAATTCCCGCGACTATCCCATACCACCTGTTGACTGTTTTGTTCAAACATGTTCAATAATGTTTTGACGTGGGGAATTTCCCCTATTTTAAAATACACATTTATTAAGTTGTCCAGACTTGGGTTTTGGGGTGTGGTGGTGGTGGCTTTGTGGCGAGTGGGCCCAGCAACAGCTACCCGCATCTCAGGCGGTAGAATGGAATGTATCCTTTTTTTTATTTGTTTTTTTAAAGGGCGACGGTCGCACCTGTCCCGCGTTTTTTGTTGAAAGAAGCCCGCGGCGGCGGGCACCTGCGCGGCGGCCGGCGCTGCGGGGGGGCGGGCAATATCTTTTAAAGGTTGTCTGACCAGTCCCCCCTGTCTGGTAGGGCTATATCGTTCAAAGGAGCTACCGTGGCAACACCGTCCACAAGTTGTTGTTGCTGGAGGGGGTGTGGGGGGAGTGTCCACTCCCCCCACGCCATCATCACCACCGCTAGAGTCACAGCCAAGGTGCTTACAGCCGCCACCAACATTATTAGCCGAATTGTCCCATTTGCTTTCGTTTTTTAAAGAGAAGGACTTATTTCCACCTCTACCACTGGTGGAAGAGGGTGGAGCCACCTCATTAAGAGGCGATGGAGTACTCTCGTTTTTATTAAATAAATATTTTTCGGCAACGAGTCGTGGTACTAGGCAATATTCTTTCACCATTTTTTTCTCTTCTTACGTAATTACTTAATTAGAGAGGAAATTAACGATACAGCCAAAGGTAACAGAGCTGCCAATATAGCACCACCTCTCCTAGAGGTTAAAATGATTTTCTTTTTGTACAATGGAGTTTTCTTACGCGCCACAGAACGAATGTCTTTCTGATACCTCTGTAGTCCATTAATTATCTGAGGTTGAACTGGGATGTTTCGTTTCAGAAAATTGGCAAAAATTTCACAAATTGATTCAATTTCCTGTCGTTTTAAAGCCTTGATTAGTTTATTCCGCTTCTTGGGTGATAAATTGTTTAATAAAAATAACAGTTGATGGTGTTTCTCTACGAGAGAGTCCTGATGAACTGTCATTTTTTTTTTCAAAATTTGACGATGTCTTGAGCTTTAATCCAGCAATTGCTGGAATCTGGGTACCCTCTCCACTTGACGAAATATTCTCTGTGTCCTTTCGATGTCTTCCTAGACTGTAATATCGTTATGGGGAAATAGTCTGGAAGCGTTGTTGAAATCAATTCTTGCTCATAAAACATACCACTGATCGGCTCGTTGGTTAAATCTTTGACTTTATAGGTTGGAATTGGTTGTGTTCTATCGATATGAGACACTTGAAATATTTCTTCTGTATTTTGGGGCCAAAAGCCCTTGTGAAATGTATTCCTTCGCTTTGCTAGTCGTACATACTGCCCAACCTGCAGTTGTGGACTGATGGAAGTTATGGGGTGGTCATTGTTTAAATACATGACCTTAAACTGTCTTCGTATATCTTCAATGTTTTGCAACTTATGGATGGCATGTGGAGTATTTTTTAGTATTCTGTGGAAAGTGTGGTTGTATACATTCACAACTTTTGGAAGGATGTGAATGTATTGTAAAGAATTAGCCTGGGTCATATAATGATACAGTTTATGTTTTAAAGTTTTGATGGCCCGCTCCACTATACTAGATTTCATTTCCGAAAATACACTATATAACTTAATATTTTTCTTATTCAGATAATTTTGAACAGTCCTGTTGTAAAATTCTCTACCTCGGTCGGTGAATATTCGTCTTACCCCGTGAAACTGAGAGGTTTCCTCTAACACCTTCTTTAGGGCAGCTACCACCTCTGTTGAATTTTTTGTTTTTAAAGTTTGAGTCTGCATTAGGCGAGAATAAACATCGACACAAATCAAAATATATTTTACACCACTATTGTATTTTTGTAAACTACAAAAGTCTCCCAAATCACAGGCAATTATGGTGCGGGGTTTAGGAGCTAATATTTTTCGCCGAGGAAATCTAACTAAATTTCTTCTGTGTAATGTGTAAGATCGTTCCCCACGGAGAAATTCCCTCACATCTGCAATACTGATGCTGGTGTCTTTAAGTCTGGCAGCCTTATACAATTTTTGAATTGATCCTGTGAAACCACCCGGGGTAGAAATGTCATTGTAGATGGAGGTAAGAATTGACCGTTTCTGCGTCGTTAAAGGCATTTTTTTGTTTTTTGTTTTGTTCACATATGATAAACAATTTCACACTGGTCTTCATTGACAACCCCCGTTCGTAGTTGTAATGTCTCAGGAACTGTCAGATCAACCAATAAATAGCCATACTCTCTCTGGGATATTGCCCGTCGGTATATTTCGACGAAATTATTAATAGTTTTCCGCCCATATAACTGTCCACTTAAAATTTCAAGTTGGGTTATGTCTCTCTGCTTCATTAATATATAATGGGTACAATTCAGAGTTATTGTCCTAGCATATTTCCCCTGGGGAAACAAATTTTGACTAATTAGAATTACAGAAATATTATCGTGTCTGCCTCGGGTGAAGATATTGGCTATAATTGGACTCTGAATGGCTTCCAGGTATAAGTCATCAATTATATACAAAACTGACTCATTTGAAAAAGGATTCTTATACTCTAAAGGGTTAATCAGCCCTTGGGAGAGAGTAACCTTTTTTTGCAAAATGGGGTTCTTTGAAATAGGATGATCAGTATTATTTGCAGTTGACACTATAATTTTTGAGAATTTCCCGTGGTATTTAACACATAAATTTACCACCAGGCTAGTTTTCCCAGAATTGCTAAATCCAGCTACAAATATTCTCGCCGGTTGATGAAAAATATTAAGTTGGTCGTCTGTGGCAGAAGTACACTCCTCCATATTTTCCTCATAAATGATCCAATTACCTGTGGGACAGCCACTTATATATATGTATATATATATATATATATATATATATATATATATATATATATATATATATATATATATATATATATATATGAGAGTGGGTGAGTGTGAGTGAGAGTGTGAGTGAGAGTGTGAGTGTGAGTGTGAGTGAGTGTGTGTGTGTGTGTGTGTGAGTGTGTGTGAGTGAGTGTGTGTGTGTGTGTGTGTGTGTGTGTGTGTGTGTGTGCGAGAGTGAGAGTGTGAGCATGTATTCACCCCAAGGAGCGCCACCCTCCTCAGGACAAAGGCGCCCCTACCTGGGTTTTTGGGGCTCCCATTGAGATGACCTCCAGACGAGAGAAAAAAAAAGTTCTCTATAGCAAGTCTAATCCTTCTCTTTCACACAGGAGCTGTGAGATGTTGCATGTATTGTGTATTCACCCTCCAAGGGGTACCACCCTCCTCAGACCATAAACAGCCTACCTGGGTTTTTTTTTGCTCAACTCCCATAGAGATGACCGCCAGACGAGAAAAAAAGTTCCCCATAGCAACCCTAACCCTTCTCTTTCACACGACGGGGGGAGGGGTTGTGAGGTATTGTATGTGGCAACACCGCCCCCCACTTGATCATCAAATATAAGGACACCACACGCCCCTCCTTCAGTTAGTTAGTATACATACAGTTTGTGTTGAAACCTTCCACTCCCCATCCCCGTCTAGACTAACATGTAAGTAAATTAATATCTATTTCATATTTGGAGATATATAAATAAATATATATATATATATATATATATATATATATATATATATATATATATATATATATATATATATATATATATATATATATATATATATATATATATATATATATATAAGAGAGAGTGGGGGTGTTTTGAGAGAGGGAGAATATATATATATATATATATATATATATATATATATATATATATATATATATATATATATATATATATATATATATAAATATATATAAGAGAAAGAGGGGTGTTTTGAGTGGGAGAGAATATATAATTATTTATTTTATATATTTTTTTTTCCTAGGAGTGGGGGATAATGTCACTCCCAGGTGATATTTGCAACATTTGTGGTTGGAGCTCATCACCACAATTCGTGCATACAACTTATTGCTGCCTCCGCTGTGGGGAAGCTGTGTGTGTTCAATCTAGTGGAGTTCACAGGAGAACCTGTGGTGGAGGTAAGCCCTTATTTATTTATTTATTCGTATTTATTTCAAATGAGAAATATTGAGATGGTTTCCCCTATCTTCATGGGGGTGTGGGGGCTGTGTGAGTGAGAGTGTGTATATTTATGAGTTATTTCCTTGTTAGGAGGTAAACATCACCGGCCTACCGGAGAGAGTGGTTTTGTATGCCTCATATGTGGTAGCGTCACCTCGAAGCCTCACCCCACTTTCACCTGCAGCAGTTGTGGGGTCACTTTGTGTGAGCACTTGACCTCTGAACATCTACAATCATGTCCCCAAGGTGAGTGAATAAACCCTCTCTCCAGTTTTATTATCTTAAGAAGCTTTCTTGAGGCGTTATGTCATGGGGTTTAGTAGAGTGTGATGGGTGTTGCCTTTTATTATTAATATTATTATTATTGTTATTATTATTATTATTATTATAATTATTATAATTATTATAATTATTTTTCAGGGGTGCTTCAGAGGCAGGTAAAGACATCTCAGGGGCAGGTAGGAGAGGAACTTCACCCCAAAGCCCAACGTAACAATAGCCCCTTAGGTGGTGGCGGGGGTAGACAGCCCTTTGAAAATGGGGGGGAGGAAGAGATGAGTGATGATGGTGGTGATGGTGATGATGATGGCGGTGGTGGTGGTGACATCCCTCAGGCAGGTCCTAGTGGTCTTAGACCCCATGACAACAATCGAGATAGAGATGGAAATTCCTCAGAAGGGGAGGATGTTATAGACATCCCTCACTTAATTAATAGGGTGGGGGCCCTGGGCGATCTCTTTACTAGAATGGAATATTCCATCCCCCCAGCCTTTGCCACAGATCCTGTAGGTCTTCTAAGCAACTTTAGAGAACTATTCTCTAACGAAATAGAGAATTACATGAATTCTCTGGGGGGTCATGGCAATTTTACTTCATCATTCAAAATCCTCCTTGAAGTGAAGGTTACACTTTTAAAGCAACGTCTCACAGAAGATGATGACTATAGGGAACACTTCATAACGACACCTGCTAGGCTGGTAACTCTTGAGGAGGTGGGTGATCTTATTGATAGTTGGGTGGGTTATATGATTACACGTCTGGAGGATCTCCTTTCAGAAACAGAGGGGAGTGGTTTTATATTATTTAATGTTGATTTCCTCAAAATCGTTATCTGTAATGGTAGTGTAAGGTCAGTTTTGGGGGATTATGTCCCTTATCCCCCCTTTTTAAGGGGCCGACACGAGGTCTTCAACCCAAACCCAAATGGTAACAATGGAACATGCATTATTCAATGCATTGCCGCTTTTCGGGCGTCACAACAAGGATGGAAATGGAAACGTATAGGAAGACTTGTAGAGTCTCACTCTAGGGTTAGGAAAATGGTCAAATACGAGCAATTATCTTTCCCTCTCTCATGGGAGGATATCTCTAAATTGGAAAATAGGAATAAACTCTCCATTTTTTTGTATTCAATTCACAAACATACAGACGGTGCCTATCACGTCTCTCTTTGTCGTCGTGGTAGCAGACAGTACTCAGACATAGTTCCATTATTATTATTGGGGGAGTCTCATGTAAGTCTTATTAAAGACTTAAATAAATTTTTACGGAACTTTACCCGCAGCCACAGGCGAAAGACAGTCTTCTGTAGAAGCTGTCTTTCTGAATATCAAAATTCTAGTGAGCTGTCTCACCATTCTGTTTCCTGCGACATCACGCAGAAAATGATTTATCCCCAGGAGGGGGACACCCTTCATTTTAAAAATACAGGGAAAGGTTACCCCCCTTCCCATGTAGCTTATTTCGATTTCGAGAGTGTCCTAAGCACTGAGGATTGTCTAGGTTCTGTTACAGCCATACATAGGCCTATAGCATACAGCTATATAATTGTTGATAGGAACCACTCCGTCATTGATAAATTTACTTATTTTGGGGGGGACAGCGTCACTCATTTCATGGAGCGAGTTGCCACCAAATGGGAAATAATCAGATCCACCCTACCCAAATATGAAATAGACATGTCTCTTGAGGATATGGTTCATTTTAGGAGACAGACTCACTGTCAGTTTTGTGAGGCGGTATTTACACCCACCAATTTCAAGGTTCAACATCATGATCACCTTAGGAAAAAACTCAATTATATTGGAGCTCTATGTAATTACTGCAACCTCCGCCACAAGAATGCTCTAGAGAGTTTAGTCCTAATTGCCCACAATATGTCTTATGACATGGGCTTAATTTTGAGGGAGTTTGCCATGGGTTCAAATATTAAGAGCAATATCCTCATGAGGCAGGGGACTAAATATTTTAAGGTAGAAATAGGGAAGCTTAAATTTCTTGATTCACTGGCTTTTATTACGGGCAGTCTTTCGTCCCTAGCAAAAACCCACATTGATTCAGGCAGTCCCTTAACATTCACTCACTCAATGATAGAAGGTTTACCCGAAGAGAGTCACCACCTACTCTTAAAGGGTAAGCAGTTTTTCCCTTATGAATATGCCACAAAAATCAGCTGCTTTAATGATGCAACACTCCCCCCTATTGAAATGTTTTACAGCTCCCTAAACAAATCATCCATCACTTTGGAAGAATATAGTCATTCTAAATTAGTATGGGAGGCTACAGGATGTGAGTCATTAAAGGATTATCTCCTTGTTTATTTAAGGTGTGATGTCGGTTTACTGGCTGACATTTTTACTCACCATAGAGTAATTCTAAATGATATATTTTCCTTAGAGATGACTCACTACTGTAGCCTTCCGGGTTACTCCTATGATTGCTTCTTGAAAAGTAGCAAAATATCGTTGGAGTTAAGTGCAGATGTGACGTTGCACAATCTCATATCACAAAACATACGAGGGGGTTTTACAACTGCAGTTAGGAGTTATGCCAGAGCTAACAACCACTATGTCAACCCATCTTTTAACCCCCAGGAGGATAGGTCTTCTTTCTTACTATACCTCGATTTCAACTCCCTTTACGGGAGTTGTATGACTAAGAAATTACCCTATGGTGGTCTAAGAAGGTTGTCATCTGATGAGATGAACTCCTTCATTAGCGAAGGGAAGATAATGACAGAACAGCCATTCTCTTCTAACAAAGGGTACTGGCTATTAATTGACACCAAACATGTGAGACCTGAAATAGCTAGACTAACAGACGATCTACCCCTTTGTTTACACCATAGGGGAATAAGTATGGAGGATATCTCACCATTTAGTAGGGGACTTCTGGAAACAAACAACATCACACACCTCCCCAAAAAAAACAACAAGTTGGTAGGGGATCATCTCCCAAAGAAACATTATTTCATATCTCTACACCTCTTACAGTTATTTATTGAGATAGGTCTTGAAGTAGGGGCTATTCATGCCATTTATGAGTTCCACCAGTCTGATTTTATGGCAGAATTTGTTAACACCAACGTTAACAATAGAAATGCTTCCACCAGTAACGATAGGAAAACACTCTTCAAATTACTGACGAACAGTGTTTTTGGTAAAACACTACTGAACCCAGCCCGTTATGCCATTGACACCAAACTAGTGACTTCAGCTAGGGTCTTTTTACGAGAGGTGAAGAATCCTCGCTTTAAACGTATGGTGCATTTAGGTGACAATAAATTATTGTCTGTCAGTTCCAGACCATTCATTAAAATTACTCATCCTAATTACATTGGGTTCCAGATTCTTGAGCTAGCAAAATACAGTTTGTACCATTTTTGGTACAGGGTACTTAAGAACCACTATTCAGATAGGGCAGCACTGATATACAGCGATACAGACAGTTTCATCTTCAGTTTAATGACTGAAGATGTCTTTAACAAGATGGGGAAAGAACCCCTTAGATCATGGATCGATACCAGTAACTTCCCTGAAACTCACCCCTTGTATGATCCTTCTAAAAAGGGTGTTTTAGGTCTTTTAAAGTCAGAGGTTTCAGATAGACACATCCTTGAAGTTGTAGCTCTCAAGCCCAAAATGTATAGTTTGCTGTTGCACAACAATTCAAATTCCATTACCGCTAAGGGTATCCCCCGCGCTGTGCAAAGATCTTTAACTCATAGCCATTTTAAAGAAACCCTTCACAACAATTCAGTAGTAAATACTTTTCAATACTACCAAATTAGGAATTTAGGAGGGCAAATGGTCACCACCCATAATACTAAGAGGGGTTTAAGTGCATTTGATGATAAACGCTATTACCTAAATAAATACAAAAGCCTAGGCTATGGCCATCCAGACATACCACCTGACCCCCACCCACCACCTCAACCCAAGGGGTGACCGCTGGAAGTGAAAGTGATGACGTCATCGAGCCACACGGTGAGGAAGGGCGACACCCTTCCAGTGAGAGTGAACGCTATGACGACAGTAGCCCCCTAGGAGAGGAAGTAGAACCACAACACCTCTTTCTCCCTCTGGATGATGACTCATCGTCATCATCACCCCAGGAGGGGGGGGAAGACCCCACAACAGACCTGTGGGCACGGAGGAGGGGTCTAGTTAGACAATATTATGGGGGGGAATTAGATTACGACTACGTTTAAGCCACTATGTACTTTTGTTAATATATTGTATAAAACAAGTGTTATTTCTTTTCACCCACTTTTATTTTGAGTATATATATATCCTATATAGCTCCGGACATATATGCACATAGTCCTGGAGGGGCCATTCAGACTTGTTAGAATATATATATATATCCTTAATTAGTCCTATATATTTATAATGAGTGTAGTGTTTAAACGGAGATGACACAGTGTAAGTGACATGTGGTGGGGGCACACCGTAGACTACAATTTGAGGTGGGTCTATCTGTCACCCCGCTTCTGATTCCTTTTGTCCGATAAGTGGGCCTATCTGGCTCCCCGCCTCTGATTCCATTGTCTGATAAGTACCCCCCATTGTTTGTTAAGTGCGCCTATCTGGCACAGAATATACTACTTATATATATATATATATATATATATATATATATATATATATATATATATATATATATATATATATATATATATATATTTATATATATTAATATATATATATATATATATATTTATATATATATATATATATATATATATATATATATATATATATATATATATATATATATATATATATATATATATATTTATATATATATATGTCGTACCTAGTAGCCAGAACGCACTTCTCAGCCTACTATGCAAGGCCCGATTTGCCTAATAAGCCAAGTTTTCTTGAACTAATGTTTTTTCGACTACCTAACCTACCTAACCTAACCTAACCTAACTTTTTCGGCTACCTAACCTAACCTAACCTATAAAGGTAGGATAGGTTAGGTTAGGTAGGGTCGGTTAGGTTCGGTCATATATCTACGTTAATTTTAACTCCAATAAAAACAATTTTACCTCATACATAATGAAATGGGTAGCTCTATCATTTCATAAGAAAAAAATAGAAAAAATATATTAATTTAGGAAAACTTTGCTTATTAGGCAAATCGGGCCTTGATTAGTAGGCTGAGAAGTGCGTTCTGGCTACTAGGTACGACATATATATAAATATATATATTTATATATATATATTTATATATATATATATATATATATATATATTTACATATATATATATATATATATATATATATATATATATATATATATATATATATATATATATATATATATATATATATATTAGTATATTTTGGTAGCAGTCTTTCCTGTAGACATATATTATTAAATATGACCGAAAAAGTAAGATTAATAATTCTAACACGAATTTTCTCAATCTTTCGTACATTTCGTTTCACTGTTGGAGGTAAATCAAAAATCAATTCTCCAAAATTCATTTTTATTTCTAGTCTGACGCGACACGAGCGCGTTTCGTAAAACTTATTACATTTTCAAAGACTTTAGTTCACAAATACACAACTGAATAGAACTTACGCATCTCCGATATTATATCTACATTTGAGTGAGGTGGAAGGAGTGATGTGGCATTAACACAAGACAGAACAAGATGTGGTATTAATAGGGTATTAATTTCATCAACACAAGACAGAACAAGAGTATTAATAGGGTATTAATTTCATCAACACAAGACAGAACACGAAACAATGGATATTGAATAGAAGTGTTTGTAGAAAGCCTATTGGTCCATATTTCTTGATGCTTCTATATTGGAGCGGAGTCTTGAGGTGGGTAGAATATAGTTGTGCAATAATTGGCTGTTGATTGCTGGTGTTGACTTCTTGATGTGTAGTGCCTCGCAAACGTCAAGCCGCCTGCTATCGCTGTATCTATCGATGATTTCTGTGTTGTTTACTAGGATTTCTCTGGCGATGGTTTGGTTGTGGGAAGAGATTATATGTTCCTTAATGGAGCCCTGTTGCTTATGCATCGTTAAACGCCTAGAAAGAGATGTTGTTGTCTTGCCTATATACTTGGTTTTTTGGAGCTTACAGTCCCCAAGAGGGCATTTGAAGGCATAGACGACGTTAGTCTCTTTTAAAGCGTTCTGTTTTGTGTCTGGAGAGTTTCTCATGAGTAGGCTGGCCGTTTTTCTGGTTTTATAGTAAATCGTCAGTTGTATCCTCTGATTTTTGTCTGTAGGGATAACGTTTCTATTAACAATATCTTTCAGGACCCTTTCCTCCGTTTTATGAGCTGTGGAAAAGAAGTTCCTGTAAAATAGTCTAATAGGGGGTATAGGTGTTGTGTTAGTTGTCTCTTCAGAGGTTGCATGGCTTTTCACTTTCCTTCTTATGATGTCTTCGACGAAACCATTGGAGAAGCCGTTATTGACTAGGACCTGCCTTACCCTACAGAGTTCTTCGTCGACTTGCTTCCATTCTGAGCTGTGGCTGAGAGCACGGTCGACATATGCGTTAACAACACTCCTCTTGTACCTGTCTGGGCAGTCGCTGTTGGCATTTAGGCACATTCCTATGTTTGTTTCCTTAGTGTAGACTGCAGTGTGGAAACCTCCGCCATTTTCCATGACTGTTACATCTAGAAAGGGCAGCTTCCCATCCTTTTCCATCTCGTAAGTGAAACGCAGCACGGAACTCTGCTCAAATGCCTCCTTCAGCTCCTGCAGATGTCTGACATCAGGTACCTGTGTAAAAATGTCGTCAACATACCTGCAGTATATGGCCGGTTTCAAGTTCATGTCGACTAAGACTTTTTGCTCGATGGTACCCATGTAGAAGTTTGCAAACAGGACATCTAGGGGAGAACCCATGGCGACCCCATCTACTTGCTTATACATGTGCCCATCCGGGCTCAAGAAGGGTGCGTCTTTAGTACAAGCTTGGAGTAGTTTCCTCAGAATATTTTCTGGTATGTCAAGAGGAGTACAGGCTGGATCACGATACACTCTGTCGGCTATCATTCCGATTGTCTTGTCCACAGGTACGTTGGTAAACAGCGATTCTACGTCCACCGAGGCTCTTATCCCTGTGGCCCGTGTGCCCCGCAGTAAGTCAACAAATTCCTTTGGAGACTTCAGGCTGAAGGCGCAAGGAACATAAGGAGTCGGCAGGCCGTTGAGTCGCTTCGCCAGTCTGTACGTGGGTGTGGGTATCTGGCTAATGATTGGCCGAAGTGGGTTTCCAGGCTTGTGCGTCTTGCGAGGCACTACACATCAAGAAGTCAACACCAGCAATCAACAGCCAATTATTGCACAACTATATTCTACCCACCTCAAGACTCCGCTCCAATATAGAAGCATCAAGAAATATGGACCAATAGGCTTTCTACAAACACTTCTATTCAATATCCATTGTTTCGTGTTCTGTCTTGTGTTGATGAAATTAATACCCAATTAATACTCTTGTTCTGTCTTGTGTTGATGAAATTAATACCCTATTAATACCACATCTTGTTCTGTCTTGTGTTAATGCCACATCACCCCTTCCACCTCACTCAAATGTAGATATAAAATCGGAGATGCGTAAGTTCTATTCAGTTGTGTATTTGTAAACTAAAGTCTTTGAAAATGTAATAAGTTTTACGAAACGCGCTCGTGTCGCGTCAGACTAGAAATAAAAATGAATTTTGGAGAATTGATTTTTGATTTACCTCCAACAGTGAAGCGAAATGTACGAAAGATTGAGAAAATTCGTGTTAGAATTATTAATCTTACTTTTTCGGTCATATTTAATAATATATGTCTACAGGAAAGACTGCTACCAAAATATACTAATATTAAAACGCACGACCCAGCAGCAAGGAATCAAGCCTTCACGATAAAATATCGCCAGGATCTGATTCGTGATCAGATATACAAGGCAGAGAATGAAATCAAAGACAACAAAACGCAACTACTTCATGCTACAAACGAGTGGAGAAATAGCAACATCGACGATAGTATCCGTACCCGCATTGAGCAACACCTCGACATCCTCACAGACCAACATCACCTCAGCACTGAAACAAGGATTATCAAGAAACTAACAACATTATATGGAGGACCTATGGCAATTCCACGACCAAGAGATGGCTTCCTGAACCTTGCAGGAATTAACCTCACTGAGGACCAAGTCACTCTCCTAAATCTGGGCATAAACTGTCATGTTATGTCCAGACCGAGTGAGATGGCCCGGAAAGTAGAGTTGGAAATTCTGTTGGACGACATATTCGACCTCGAGACACAAAAGAAGGTCACTACCAAAGATACCTTACAAGCAGAACTTATTGCAGAAGGAGGAAAGAATCGAGGCAACTACAGAAGCACCATACTGTCCCCCGAGCTTAAAGCGGCAGCTAAAAGCCTTTGTGAGAACAAGGAGATAGTTGTCAGGAGAGGTGACAAGTCGCCAATATATGTTATTCTTAAAAAAGACGAATATCTGGCGAAAATGAACATCATACTCTCTGACCAAACTAAGTTCCAAAGGGTAACGAAGGACACTACAGCCGAATTAAAAGCAAAGGTCAACAAACTGATCGAAACTGTGAACGCCAAGAAATCCGGACTCCACCTGCCAAAGATCATTGGAGAATATAAACCTGGATATGCGTATGGAAATGTCAAGACGCACAAGCCTGAAACCCACTTCGGCCAATCATTAGCAAGATACCCACACCAACGTACAGACTGGCGAAGCGACTCAACGGCCTGCTGACTCCTTATGTTCCTTGCGCCTTCAGCCTGAAGTCTCCAAAGGAATTTGTTGACTTACTGCGGGGCACACGGGCCACAGGGATAAGGGCCTCGTTGGACGTAGAATCGCTGTTTACCAACGTACCTGTGGACGAGACAATCGGAATGATAGCCGACAGAGTGTATCGTGATCCAGCCTGTACTCCTCTTGACATACCAGAAAATATTCTGAGGAAACTACTCCAAGCTTGTACTAAAGAGGCACCCTTCTTGAGCCCGGATGGGCACATGTATAAGCAAGTAGATGGGGTCGCCATGGGTTCTCCCCTAGGTGTCCTGTTTGCAAACTTCTACATGGGTACCATCGAGCAAAAAGTCTTAGTCGACATGAACTTGAAACCGGCCATATACTGCAGGTATGTTGACGACATTATTACACAGGTACCGGATGTCAGACATCTGCAGGAGCTGAAGGAGGCATTTGAGCAGAGTTCCATGCTGCGTTTCACTTACGAGATGGAAAAGGATGGGAAGCTGCCCTTTCTAGATGTAACAGTCATGGAAAAGGGCGGAGGTTTCCACACTGCAGTCTACACTAAGGAAACAAACATAGGAATGTGCCTAAATGCCAACAGCGACTGCCCAGACAGGTACAAGAGGAGTGTTGTTAACGCATATGTCGACTGTGCTCTCAGCCACAGCTCAGAATGGAAGCAAGTCGACGAAGAACTCTGTAGGGTAAGGCAGGTCCTAGTCAACAACGGCTTCTCCAATGGTTTCGTCGAAGACATCATAAGAAGGAAAGTGAAACGCCATGCAACCTCTGAAGAGACAACTAACACAACACCTATACCCCCTATTAGACTATTTTACAGGAACTTCTTTTCCACAGCTCATAAAACGGAGGAAAGGGTCCTGAAAGATATTGTTAATACAAACGTTATCCCTACAGACAAAAATCAGAGGATACAACTGACAATTTACTATAAAACCAGAAAAACGGCCAGCCTACTCATGAGAAACTCTCCAGACACAAAACAGAACGCTTTAAAAGAGACTAACGTCGTCTATGCCTTCAAATGCCCTCTTGGGGACTGTAAGCTCCAAAATACCCAGTATATAGGCAAGACAACAACATCTCTTTCTAGGCGTTTAACGATGCATAAGCAACAGGGCTCCATTAAGGAACATATAATCTCTTCCCACAACCAAACCATCTCCATAGAAATCCTTGTAAACAACATAGAAATCATCGATAGATACAGCGATAGCAGGCGGCTTGACGTCTGCGAGGCACTATACATTAAGAAGTCAACACCAGCAATCAACAGCCAATTAATGCACAACTATATTCTACCCACCTCAAGACTCCACTCCAATATAGAAACATCAAGAAATATGGACCAATAGGCTTTCTACAATCACTTCTATTCAATACCCATTGTTTCGTGTTCTGTCTTGTGTTTATGAATTTAATACCTTATTAATACCACCTCACCCCATCCACCTCACTCAAATGTAGATATAAACAAATCGAAGATGTGTAAGTTCTATTCAGTTGTGTATGTGTAAACTAAAGTCTTTGAAAATGTAATAAGTTTTACGAAACGCGCTCAAGTGTCGCGTCAGACTAGAAATAAAAATTAATTTTGGAGAATTGATTTTTGAATTACCACCAACAGTGAAAAGAAACGTACGAAAGATCGAGAAAATTCCTGTTAGAATTATTAATCTTACTTTTTCGGTCATATTTAATAATATATATATATATATATATATATATATATATATATATATATATATATATATATATATATATATATATATATATATATATATATATATAAATATATATATATATATATATATATATAAATATATATATATATATATAAATATATATATATATATTATTAAATATGATCGAAAAAGTAAGATTAATAATTCTAACACGAATTTTCTCAATCTTTCGTACATTTCGCTTCACTGTTGGAGGTAAATCAAAAATCAATTCTCCAAAATTCATTTTTATTTCTAGTCTGACGCGACACGAGCGCGTTTCGTAAAACTTATTACATTTTCAAAGACTTTAGTTCTCAAATACACAACTGAATAGAACTTACGCATCTCCGATTTTATATCTACATTTGAGTGAGGTGGAAGGGGTGATGTGGCATTAACACAAGACAGAACAAGATGTGGTATTAATAGGGTATTAATTTCATCAACACAAGACAGAACAAGAGTATTAATAGGGTATTAATTTCATCAACACAAGACAGAACACGAAACAATGGATATTGAATAGAAGTGTTTGTAGAAAGCCTATTGGTCCATATTTCTTGATGCTTCTATATTGGAGCGGAGTCTTGAGGTGGGTAGAATATAGTTGTGCAATAATTGGCTGTTGATTGCTGGTGTTGACTTCTTGATGTGTAGTGCCTCGCAAACGTCAAGCCGCCTGCTATCGCTGTATCTATCGATGATTTCTGTGTTGTTTACTAGGATTTCTCTGGCGATGGTTTGGTTGTGGGAAGAGATTATATGTTCCTTAATGGAGCCCTGTTGCTTATGCATCGTTAAACGCCTAGAAAGAGATGTTGTTGTCTTGCCTATATACTTGGTTTTTTGGAGCTTACAGTCCCCAAGAGGGCATTTGAAGGCATAGACGACGTTAGTCTCTTTTAAAGCGTTCTGTTTTGTGTCTGGAGAGTTTCTCATGAGTAGGCTGGCCGTTTTTCTGGTTTTATAGTAAATCGTCAGTTGTATCCTCTGATTTTTGTCTGTAGGGACAACGTTTCTATTAACAATATCTTTCAGGACCCTTTCCTCCGTTTTATGAGCTGTGGAAAAGAAGTTCCTGTAAAATAGTCTAATAGGGGGTATAGGTGTTGTGTTAGTTGTCTCTTCAGAGGTTGCATGGCTTTTCACTTTCCTTCTTATGATGTCTTCGACGAAACCATTGGAGAAGCCATTATTGACTAGGACCTGCCTTACCCTACAGAGTTCTTCGTCGACTTGCTTCCATTCTGAGCTGTGGCTGAGAGCACGGTCGACATATGCGTTAACAACACTCCTCTTGTACCTGTCTGGGCAGTCGCTGTTGGCATTTAGGCACATTCCTATGTTTGTTTCCTTAGTGTAGACTGCAGTGTGGAAACCTCCGCCCTTTTCCATGACTGTTACATCTAGAAAGGGCAGCTTCCCATCCTTTTCCATCTCGTAAGTGAAACGCAGCACGGAACTCTGCTCAAATGCCTCCTTCAGCTCCTGCAGATGTCTGACATCAGGTACCTGTGTAAAAATGTCGTCAACATACCTGCAGTATATGGCCGGTTTCAAGTTCATGTCGACTAAGACTTTTTGCTCGATGGTACCCATGTAGAAGTTTGCAAACAGGACACCTAGGGGAGAACCCATGGCGACCCCATCTACATGCTTATACATGTGCCCATCCGGGCTCAAGAAGGGTGCCTCTTTAGTACAAGCTTGGAGTAGTTTCCTCAGAATATTTTCTGGTATGTCAAGAGGAGTACAGGCTGGATCACGATACACTCTGTCGGCTATCATTCCGATTGTCTCGTCCACAGGTACGTTGGTAAACAGCGATTCTACGTCCAACGAGGCTCTTATCCCTGTGGCCCGTGTGCCCCGCAGTAAGTCAACAAATTCCTTTGGAGACTTCAGGCTGAAGGCGCAAGGAACATAAGGAGTCAGCAGGCCGTTGAGTCGCTTCGCCAGTCTGTACGTGGGTGTGGGTATCTGGCTAATGATTGGCCGAAGTGGGTTTCCAGGCTTGTGCGTCTTGACATTTCCTTACGCATATCCAGGTTTATATTCCCCAATGATCTTTGGCAGGTGGAGTCCGGATTTCTTGGCGTTCACAGTTTCGATCAGTTTGTTGACCTTTGCTTTTAATTCGGCTGTAGTGTCCTTCGTTACCCTTTGGAACTTAGTTTGGTCAGAGAGTATGATGTTCATTTTCGCCAGATATTCGTCTTTTTTAAGAATGACATATATTGGCGACTTGTCACCTCTCCTGACAACTATCTCCTTGTTCTCACGAAGGCTTTTAGCTGCCGCTTTAAGCTCGGGGGACAGTATGGTGCTTCTGTAGTTGCCTCGATTCTTTCCTCCTTCTGCAATAAGTTCTGCTTGTAAGGTATCTTTGGTAGTGACCTTCTTTTGTGTCTCGAGGTCGAATATGTCGTCCAACAGAATTTCCAACTCTACTTTCCGGGCCATCTCACTCGGTCTGGACATAACAAGACAGTTTATGCCCAGATTTAGGAGAGTGACTTGGTCCTCAGTGAGGTTAATTCCTGCAAGGTTCAGGAAGCCATCTCTTGGTCGTGGAATTGCCATAGGTCCTCCATATAATGTTGTTAGTTTCTTGATAATCCTTGTTTCAGTGCTGAGGTGATGTTGGTCTGTGAGGATGTCGAGGTGTTGCTCAATGCGGGTACGGATACTATCGTCGATGTTGCTATTTCTCCACTCGTTTGTAGCATGAAGTAGTTGCGTTTTGTTGTCTGATTTCATTCTCTGCCTTGTATATCTGATCACGAATCAGATCCAGGCGATATTTTATCGTGAAGGCTTGATTCCTTGCTGCTGGGTCGTGCGTTTTAATATTAGTATATTTTGGTAGCAGTCTTTCCTGTAGACATATATTATTAAATATGACCGAAAAAGTAAGATTAATAATTCTAACATGAATTTTCTCAATCTTTCGTACATTTCGCTTCACTGTTGGAGGTAAATCAAAAATCAATTCTCCAAAATTCATTTTTATTTCTAGTCTGACGCGACACGAGCGCGTTTCGTAAAACTTATTACATTTTCAAAGACTTTAGTTTACAAATACACAACTGAATAGAACTTACGCATCTCCGATTTTATATCTACATTTGAGTGAGGTGGAAGGGGTGATGTGGCATTAACACAAGACAGAACAAGATGTGGTATTAATAGGGTATTAATTTCATCAACACAAGACAGAACAAGAGTATTAATTGGGTATTAATTTCATCAACACAAGACAGAACACGAAACAATGGATATTGAATAGAAGTGTTTGTAGAAAGCCTATTGGTCCATATTTCTTGATGCTTCTATATTGGAGCGGAGTCTTGAGGTGGGTAGAATATAGTTGTGCAATAATTGGCTGTTGATTGCTGGTGTTGACTTCTTAATGTGTAGTGCCTCGCAAGACGCACAAGCCTGGAAACCCACTTCGGCCAATCATTAGCCAGATACCCACACCCACGTACAGACTGGCGAAGCGACTCAACGGCCTGCTGACTCCTTATGTTCCTTGCGCCTTCAGCCTGAAGTCTCCAAAGGAATTTGTTGACTTACTGCGGGGCACACGGGCCACAGGGATAAGAGCCTCGGTGGACGTAGAATCGCTGTTTACCAACGTACCTGTGGACAAGACAATCGGAATGATAGCCGACAGAGTGTATCGTGATCCAGCCTGTACTCCTCTTGACATACCAGAAAATATTCTGAGGAAACTACTCCAAGCTTGTACTAAAGAGGCACCCTTCTTGAGCCCGGATGGGCACATGTATAAGCAAGTAGATGGGGTCGCCATGGGTTCTCCCCTAGATGTCCTGTTTGCAAACTTCTACATGGTTACCATCGAGCAAAAAGTTTTAGTCGACATGAACTTGAAACCGGCCATATACTGCAGGTATGTTGACGACATTTTTACACAGGTACCTGATGTCAGACATCTGCAGGAGCTGAAGGAGGCATTTGAGCAGAGTTCCGTACTGCGTTTCACTTACGAGATGGAAAAGGATGGGAAGCTGCCCTTTCTAGATGTAACAGTCATGGAAAAGGGCGGAGGTTTCCACACTGCAGTCTACACTAAGAAAACAAACATAGGAATGTGCCTAAATGCCAACAGCGACTGCCCAGACAGGTACAAGAGGAGTGTTGTTAACGCATATGTCGACCGTGCTCTCAGCCACAGCTCAGAATGGAAGCAAGTCGACGAAGAACTCTGTAGGGTAAGGCAGGTCCTAGTCAATAACGGCTTCTCCAATGGTTTCGTCGAAGACATCATAAGAAGGAAAGTGAAAAGCCATGCAACCTCTGAAGAGACAACTAACACAACACCTATACCCCCTATTAGACAATTTTACAGGAACTTCTTTTCCACAGCTCATAAAACGGAGGAAAGGGTCCTGAAAGATATTGTTAATAGAAACGTTATCCCTACAGACAAAAATCAGAGGATACAACTGACGATTTACTATAAAACCAGAAAAACGGCCAGCCTACTCATGAGAAACTCTCCAGACACAAAACAGAACGCTTTAAAAGAGACTAACGTCGTCTATGCCTTCAAATGCCCTCTTGGGGACTGTAAGCTCCAAAAAAACAAGTATATAGGCAAGACAACAACATCTCTTTCTAGGCGTTTAACGATGCATAAGCAACAGGGCTCCATTAAGGAACATATAATCTCTTCCCACAACCAAACCATCGCCAGAGAAATCCTAGTAAACAACACAGAAATCATCGATAGATACAGCGATAGCAGGCGGCTTGACGTTTGCGAGGCACTACACATCAAGAAGTCAACACCAGCAATCAACAGCCAATTATTGCACAACTATATTCTACCCACCTCAAGACTCCGCTCCAATATAGAAGCATCAAGAAATATGGACCAATAGGCTTTCTACAAACACTTCTATTCAATATCCATTGTTTCGTGTTCTGTCTTGTGTTGATGAAATTAATACCCTATTAATACTCTTGTTCTGTCTTGTGTTGATGAAATTAATACCCTATTAATACCACATCTTGTTCTGTCTTGTGTTAATGCCACATCACTCCTTCCACCTCACTCAAATGTAGATATAATATCGGAGATGCGTAAGTTCTATTCAGTTGTGTATTTGTGAACTAATGTCTTTGAAAATGTAATAAGTTTTACGAAACGCGCTCGTGTCGCGTCAGACTAGAAATAAAAATGAATTTTGGAGAATTGATTTTTGATTTACCTCCAACAGTGAAACGAAATGTACGAAAGATTGAGAAAATTCGTGTTAGAATTATTAATCTTACTTTTTCGGTCATATTTAATAATATATGTCTACAGGAAAGACTGCTACCAAAATATACTAATATATATATATATATATATATATATATATATATATATATATATATATATATATATATATATATATATATATATGTAAATATATATATATATATATATATATATATAAATATATATATTTATATATATGTCGTACCTAGTAGCCAGAACGCACTTCTCAGCCTACTAATCAAGGCCCGATTTGCCTAATAAGCAAAGTTTTCCTAAATTAATATATTTTCTCTATTTTTTTCTTATGAAATGATAGAGCTACCCATTTCATTATGTATGAGGTAAAATTGTTTTTATTGGAGATAAAATTAACGTAGATATATGACCGAACCTAACCGACCCTACCTAACCTAACCTATCCTACCTTTATAGGTTAGGTTAGGTTAGGTAGCCGAAAAAGTTAGGTTAGGTTAGGTTAGGTAGGTTAGGTAGTCGAAAAAACATTAGTTCAAGAAAACTTGGCTTATTAGGCAAATCGGGCCTTGCATAGTAGGCTGAGAAGTGCGTTCTGGCTACTAGGTACGACATATATATATATATATATAAATATATATATATATATATATATATATATATATATATATATATATGTATATATATATATATATATATATATATATATATATATATATATATATATATATATATATATATATATATATATATATATATATATATATATATATATATATATGTATATATGTCGTACCTAGTAGCCAGAACTCACTTCTCAGCCTACTATGCAAGGCCCAATTTGCCTAATAAGCCAAGTTTTCATGAATTAATGTTTTTTCGTCTACCTAACCTACCTAACCTAACCTATCCTAGCTTTTTTTGGCTACCTAACCTAACCTTACATATATATATAGGTTAGGTTAGGTTAGGTAGGGTTGGTTAGGTTCGGTCATATATCTACGTTAATTTTAACTCCAATAAAAAAAAATTGACCTCATACATAGAGAAAAGGGTAGCTTTATCATTTCATAAGAAAAAAATTATAGTAAATATATTAATTCAGGAAAACTTGGCTTATTAGGCAAATCGGACCTTGAATAGTAGGCTGAGAAGTGAGTTCTGGCTACTAGGTACGACATATATATATATATATATATATATATATATATATATATATATATATATATATATATATATATATATATATATATATATATATGTCGTACCTAGTAGCCAGAACGCACTTCTCAGCCTACTATACATGGCCCGATTTGCCTAATAAGCCAAGTTTTCATAAATTAATGTTTTTTCGACTACCTAACCTAACCTAACCTAACTTTTTCGGCTGCCTAACCTAACCTAACCTATAAAGATAGGTTAGGTTAGGTTAGGTAGGGTTGGTTAGGTTCGGTCATATATCTACGTTAATTTTAACTCCAATAAAAAGCAATTGACCTCATACATAATGAAATGGGTAGCTTTATCATTTCATAAGAAAGAAAATAGAGAAAATTTATTAATTCTAGAAAATTTGGATTATTAGGCAAATCGGGCCTTGCATAATAGGCTGAGAAGTGCGTTCTGGCTACTAGGTACGACATATATATATATGTCGTACCTAGTAGCCAGAACGCACTTCTCAGCCTACTATGCAAGGCCTGATTTGCCTAATAAGCCAAGTTATCCAGAATTAATATATTTTCTCTAATTTTTTTCTTATGAAATGATAAATCTACCCTTTTCATTATGTATGAGGTCAATTTTTCTTTATTGGAGTTAAAATTAACGTAGATATATGACCGAACCTAACCAACCCTACCTAACCTAACCTAACCTATCTTTATATGTTAGGTTAGGTTAGGTAGCCGAAAAAGTTAGGTTAGGTTAGGTTAGGTAGGTTAGGTAGTCGAAAAACAATTAATTCATGAAAACTTGGCTTATTAGGCAAATCGGGCCTTGCATAGTAGGCTGAGAAGTGCGTTCTGGCTACTAGTTACGACATATATACATATATATGTGTATGATTTATATGATATATAGATATATATCTATAGATATATATATATATATATAGATATATATATGATATGTATATAGATATATATATATATAGATATATATCTATAGATATATATATATATATATAGATATATATATGATATGTATATAGATATATATATATATAGATATATATATATATATAGATATATATATATATATAGATATATATATAGATATATATATGATATATAGATATATATATATGATATATAGATTTTCCCAGGGAGGACAACCAGGTGCGCCTTCCCACTCGCGCGAGAAACACCCACGGCAGGAAGAGCAAGAGTGGCATATCCGAGACATCAAAAATCAGAACATCAGTCACCAAGAAAATAGAAGAAGGAAACACTATTGGCGCAATACGAGTCATCACCAGTGAGGACTCAATTGCCGACAGAGATGCCGCAACAGCTCAAGCCCTAAGGGAGAAACACCCACCCAGGGCTCCGCGTGAGGACGACATTGTACAAGTGGGGGCTACCGGAGCAGAACCTCTCTGGGTGGCTGAATCTGTGGTTCATAAAGCAGCCATGTCCTTCCCTACAGGATCAGCAGGTGGGTTCACAGGACTAAAACCCAACCACCTCAAGCAAATGCTCAACCCTGCACTGGGTGACATTGCAAAGAACCTCTTGGTGGAACTAACCAGATTCACCAACACATGTCTAGCTGGCAACATACCAGCGTCCATAAGACCTATCTTTTTTGGAGCATCTCTCTGTGCTCTAAAGAAAAAGGATGGAGGGATCAGGCCAATAGCTGTGGGCAATTCTCTCCGGCGTCTCGTCGCAAAGGCAGCTGCAAGAACAGTTAGTGATGCAGCGGCCAACATGCTGAAGCCAAAACAGCTCGGGTTTGGCATTCCAAAAGGGTGTGAGGCAGCAGCCCATGCAGCTCGAGCCTTCATCGCCAACATCACAGACGAAAAGGCCCTTATCAAGCTAGATTTCAAAAATGCCTTCAATTTGGTGCGGAGGGATGCTGTACTCCATGCGGTTCATAGTCATTTCCCTTCCCTCTACCCTTTTGTACATTCATGCTACAGTATGGATTTTAAGCTACTTTTTGGCGAACATGAAATTGACTCGCGAGAAGGCGTCCAACAGGGTGACCCCCTTGCTCCTCTCCTTTTCTGCTTAGTCATCAAACAAGTCACAGAGGTCCTGTCCAGCGAGCTTAACATCTGGTTCTTGGATGATGGTACCCTAGCTGGTTCCCAAGACTCCCTCCTGGAGGACATCAGAAAAATCCAGCAGCAAGGTGCAGTTTTAGGCCTCACCCTGAACCCTTCTAAATGTGAAATAATATGTTCCAACCAGGGCATCGTAGAGAGAATAGAGGGTCTTCTGCAAAATATCCATAAAACTAAACCTGAAGACAGCACACTCCTAGGAGCTCCCCTGGGGTTGAAAGCCATGGATGAGGTCCTTGATAAGAAAATCGCCGACCTTAAGAGGATGGATGGGAGGATTGAGGATATTGATGCTCATGATGCACTCTACCTCATCACCAGATGTCTGTCCCTCCCCAGGTTAACCTACTTTCTGAGGTGTTCACCATCTTACAGTAGCCAAAAACTAAGTGAGTATGACCGGTTACTGAAATCAATGCTAGAAAAAGCCCTTAACCTCTCTCTCGATGACCTACAGTGGAAACAAGCCTCTCTTCCCGTAAGACTTGGGGGCCTCGGAGTTCGAACAGCAACGCAAATCGCTGTTCCAGCCTTCCTGTCCTCCTTATCAGCATCCGACGACCTTGTGAAGGAAATTCTATCTGCCCACTTAAATCAGCTGGCAGGTGTACATGATCCCAATTTTACACGCTGTGCCACAGAGTGGGCCTCTCGTGCAGGCCAATCACCTCAACCACCATCCCCAAAAGCCCACAAGCAATCCAGCTGGGATGGCCCCATTGTAGACCAAGTTGCTGCAGAGTGCCTGGGTGCTGCAACAACACAACACGACATTGCTCACCTCACAGCAGTAGCAGCACCACATGCAGGGGATTTCCTGTTAGCAACCCCAATGTCGGCAACTGGCACACGTCTCACACCACACGCCCTCCGAATTGCTGTGGCCCTCCGCCTTGCTGCCCCAATCCACACCAGATATAGGTGTATTTGCGGCGAGGTGGTGGCTGACAGGTACGGCCACCATGGCCTACTCTGCCAAAGAACAGGGGGATGGCACTCGAGGCACAATGAAGTTAACGACATCATCAAGAGGAGCCTCACCACAGCTGGATGCCCAGCTGAAAGAGAGCCCCGTTACCTAACGCCCCGTAACTCTGATGCTCTTATTGGTCGCCCGGATGGTATCACAGTGAACCCCTGGAAGAATGGCGAGCAGTTGGTATGGGACTACACGTGCGTATCAACCCTGGCTAACACCTACATTAACCTCAGTGTTGCACAACCAGGTGGTGCTGCCACCCACAGGGAAGCAGCCAAATCCTGTAAGTATAGTGAACTGGATCACCACTACAATTTTGTCCCCATTGCTTCTGAGACACTCGGCGCCTGGGGTAAAAGTGCTACCAGTTTTTTGAAGGAACTGGGTTCTAGGCTCATTGAAACAACAAGGGACCCAAGAGCTGCAAGCTTTCTTTTCCAGCGCCTCAGTGTGGCGATACAGAGGGGAAATGCGTACTGCATCCAGGGTTCCTGCCCGCCATCTGAGGAGCTGGAGGAACTCGACAACCTATGATAACCATCTTTGTAACCCATATGTAACTCTTTTTTGTAACAAAGTTCAAATAAAGTAAATATATATGTGTACATACAAAAGAATGGGGGTGGTAGGAGAAGATAATATTAGTGTTCAGTGAGAAACCACAAGGTCTCCTCTGAATACTTTTTATTTTCTTCTCCGAGGCTATGGGTCCCCACATTGGCACCAGAGGTGGTACCCTCACAAACTTGGAAAAAAAAAAATATATATATATATATACATATATATATATATATATATATATATATATATATATATATATATATATATATATATATATATATATATATATATATATATATATATATATATATATATATATATATATATATATATATATATATATATATATATATATATATATTATTAAATATGACCGAAAAAGTAAGATTAATAATTCTAACACGAATTTTCTCGATCTTTCGTACGTTTCTTTTCACTGTTGATGGTAATTCAAAGATCAATTCTCCAAAATTCATTTTTATTTCTAGTCTGACGCGACACTTGAGCGTGTTTTGTAAAACTTATTACATTTTCAAAGACTTTAGTTTACAAACACACAACTGAAACTGAATAGAGCTTTGCACATCTTCGAGTTTATATCTACATTTGGGTGAGGTGGATGAGGTGAAAACGAACTTTCAACAATGGGTATTGAATGGGTGTTAAATTCAAACACAAGACAGAACACGAAACAATGGGTATTGAATGGTAGTAATTGTAGAAAGCCTATTGGTCCATATTTCTTGATGTTTCTATATTGGAGCGGAGTCTTGAAGTGGGTAGAATATAGTTGTGCGTTAATTGGCTGTTGATTGCTGGTGTTGACTTCTTGATGTGTAGTAGTGCCTCGCAGACGTCAAGCCGCCTGCTATCGCTGTATCTATCGATGATTTCTATGTTGTTAGCTAAGATTTCTCTGGTGATGGTTTATTTGTGGGAAGAGATTATATGTTCCTTAATGGAGCCCTGTTGCTTATGCATCGTTAAACGCCTGGAAAGAGATGTTGTTGTCTTGCCTATATACTGGTTTTTTTGAGGCTTACAGTCCCCAAGAGGGCATTTGAAGGCATAGACGACGTTGGTCTCTTTTAAAGCGTTCTGCTTTGTGTCTGGAGAGTTTCTCATGAGTAGGCTGGCCGTTTTTCTGGTTTTATAGTAAATCGTCTGTTGTATCTTCTGATTTTTGTCTGTAGGGATAACGTTTCTACTGACAATATCTTTCAGGACCCTTTCCTCTGTTTTATGGGCTGTGGAAATGAAGGAAACGGGTATTGAATGGGTATTAAATTCAAACACAAGACAGAACACGAAACAATGGGTATTGTTTATTTTTTTGTTTATTTGAAATTTTTTTTAGAAGGGAGCCAGTTCCCCCACCGAGGGAGGGGTGACCACTCGTAATAAGAAAGATGACAGGAATTCTTCTACAAAGAAATTCAAATCAAGAGATGAAGAGGTCGAGATAGAGGTCATCTCTGACGATGTGGTAGAGAAGGCACTTGTCTCTGAAGATGTGGTTGAACAAGCAAAACGTCCAGAGGTAATGAACCAGAGAGGAGCAGACCGATATACCAGAATAACAACAATGACAGCTTTATTAGGGACTTTGTATAGTAGTGCAATTAATAGACATTTAAACAATTGATTGATTATTATTTTTCTTATTGAATAATTGTAGCTATAGGATGGATAGAAAAAACACTCTCTCACTCAGTTAAACAAGTAGACTTTGATTCAATCTTAGGCAGCTTCCAGAGACAAATATGATTCTTATACTGATAAAGCCACATAAATACTTACCACCCACTAATGATACCTGAAAACTGATGTCAAACAACGATAGACTCTAATAAGAGAGAGAGAAACCATGTAACTTCCCAGAGACAAGTAAGATTCTGATACACCACACAAATTACTTTCCATCTGTTGAGAAGTGGGACCAAAGACCCAAAGCTCAACCCACACACAGACACAAATGTAAAACATTAAACATGTTTGATCATTGAGAGGTGACAAATAGGAGAGTACAACTTGGAGAGCTTACACACACACACACACACACACACACACACACACACACACACACACACACACACACACACACACACACACACACACAGACGTTAGAAGGAACTTTTTCAGTGTCAGAGTAGTTAACGGATGGAATGCATTAGGCAGTGATGTGGTGGAGGCTGACTCCATACACAGTTTCAAATGTAGATATGATAGAGCCCAGTAGGCTCAGGAATCTGTACACCAGTTAATTGACATTTGAGAGGCGGGACCAAAGAGCCAAAACTCAACCCCCGCAAGCACAAATAGGTGAGTACAAATAGGTGAGCACACACACACACACTGCCTCCGAACCATATGGTCCACATATAACAGTCCCACTCTAATCCCCCCACA